>NC_139458.1:246485000-246760000 GCF_057233095.1 Heloderma suspectum
GCAGAGTGTGCTTTCAAAATTAGTAGGCTTGTGTGTTCTGTTCCTCTTTTGCAGGAAAAAAAAAAATCAGAAATGTATACTATAGCCAAAACAATCTTTCAAAGAATGCAGTCTCTTTGACCAGCTTTAACATCTGTGTTCTCTATTCTTTTCTGCAGTATATGTTTAGATGATGAATTCTTGGCACTTTTGAGGAACAGATAATATAGACAGACAGTGTGGGGGGAAATCTATTTTCTAATTGTTGCTGTCAAGTTGACTATCTATGCAGGGTACTTAATTATACTCAGTATTTATGTTGCACTGAAGTTAGTTCAAAGCACTTTACATGTATTATCTTATTGTAATCTTTACAACAACTCTGTAAGGTAGGTCAATCTTATTATCCTCATATTGAAGATAGGGCTGTGTGAGCACACAGATAATGGCTTGCCTAAGGCCACTTACGTGGCAATCCTACACACATACCCAACCCCATTGAAATCAGTGGAACTTACTTCTGAATAGACCTTACAGGATTGTACTTAGTCAGTTCATGGCAGTGGTGATATTTTAACTGGGGTCTTCCTGATCTGTACCTCTGTCTAGTTTCTTTGGAAATGCATTGTGAACGGAATAGGGGTTTTGAGTACAGAGAACTCTACAGTTATAAATGCTTAAGGTGAGAAGAAATAATTGCGAACTTACTATATAATGCCATTAATAAAACTTCTCCTAGTCACAGATAATTCAGTGAGTTTACTGGAAAGTGTTCCTTTCTTGGAATAGGGTTGTCAAGTTGCCTGGCAAGTCTCCCGTCCCTCTAATATATGCATGACACACAGGAATTCATCAGGTGAACTTTTTATTTATCTTATAGCTGTTAAAGGTACTGGAACCATGACAGAAAAAAAGTGGAAAGCCAACCCTAGGAATAATAGAGGACCTGTCTTCTACCATTCCCTGGTAGCGTGGCGGGGTGGGGGGAAGTGTGTGCATATATGTGGTTTCCCTCCACCCAATTTTCTCCTCCCAGTTTAAAGAATTGTTAGTTAGAACCAATTCCCAGAAGGCAGCCAGATCCTGCTTTGCAATAAAAGGAAACTTTTGACAGCACTTTGCTGAATTTCAGCTGTTGAACTGGCTTCTAAGCTCTGTATCGTGTTGAGGAAGGGGGTGGATAATTTTCTGTGAGATCTAATCTTGGAATGATGCCTCCGTGGAATTATTTATCTTGCGAGTTTTTATATTGTCTTTTGTGTAGCTTGCTTTATTTTTAGAATTAGCTTTAATGCCTTCTTTCCCTCAAGGGCTTATCCCTGTAGGATTTACAAATGATATCCAATTTAAAAAGTCGTGCAATTAAATTTTGTAATGTAAAATATTTTAGTACCATGGTTTAGATCCTGCAAACGCTTACACGTGTCAGTAAATCCCATGTGGATATTATACTAATTCCTCTTTATAGGTGCAGTGCACTAATAGAACTCACATGCTTTAAGTCAGTGACACATTGGCTGTAGCCACTCCCGTCGTCTGAAGTTATATATGATAAGGAGGGCCCATGCTTCCATTCCACCATCTGCACTGGATGTGTGGCCAAATTCTCATTACAACTGGCAGGACAACACAGAGATGATAAACCTCCTGTCTTGGTGTGACAGAGCCCACCATGGGACAGTTCAACCATCTGTGTGTGTCCAGTGTGTTTTTCAGGATAGGCAGTAAATGTTTGCAGTATTTTCTATAGCATTATCTTGTGAACCGCTCCGGGATTAAAAAAAAAGAAAAGTGGTATAGAAATGATCTGAAATTAAAAAATGTTACATATTAAGAAAATACGCAGTCTGATCCTATGCGGATTTATGCGTACCATTGATTTCAAGGGGTTTAGGCACATCTAACTCTGCATGTGATTGGGCTGCTAACATGAACGCTCATCTTGAATTTCTCTGTAAGGAGAAGGAAGCAGCCTTAAATTTTTTTTAAAAAGTTCCATTTCATTCAAGCTAGAATTATAAACACTTTCCTTCCACAAATGGCAATTCTGTGCAAAACTGTGGATGACCATATTTTGGCAACAAAGTGGCTTCTTTCCTTCTGATGTCTTGATGCTTATTTTGGTATATCAGTGAACAACTTGGATCTTCTAAGTTAACTTCTGCGTTAGTTGGTTAGAAGAAGGCAGAAAAAGTGCCCCAGTCAAGATATAAGGAAAATGCTTTCTTGTGCTCTGCCTTTAGGAGGGCAAGACTGTTTTGCATGATGTGACAAATAAGGATCATGATTGGGACGTATGCCCTTGGTCCCATATTGTAACTGTCCTTTTGATTAAAAAAAAAAAAATCTAGTAAACCTGATCTTATTTTAATATACTGGCAATCCCAGCATTCTAACAATGCAATGCTTTTTTGGAGGAATAATAGACCATTCATATGTTAAAATGACCAACAATGAAGTATTAAAATACACTTGGGAGGAAAATGGGATTGTGAAAAAGATTGTTCATGAAACAGTGGTGGTGGCTGTGAGGGGCGTGGGTTAGATGTGTTTCTTGAAAATCTATATACTGTTCACTCTCAGCATTTCATACATGCATGAGAAATTTCAGAGGTTTATAATATAAATTACTTATTTTTTGCTAAGAGCAAATGGGACATGAGTTAAACTTATGAAATTAAATGTAATTTTGGCTTTCTATATTAGTATTAAAGAATTTTTGCATGTACAGTGTTAATGGGAAGCTACTTTTACTCTGCTTTATTTTTCTGCATCTTGTTAGTCTTTCCTCTCTAAATGGATTAGCACTTGGCAGAGTTTCATCTATCCTGCATAGCAAACTGATTTTCTGTCTTATTGTTCCATCTCATTTTCAGTTTAAAAAAAAAAAAAAAAGCTTGTCCCTGGTGACTATTAAAAATAGCTAGTCCCAGAGTGAATGTTGAACCTTTTGGCTATGGGATTCCTAAAATTGTCAGCATGCTATTATATCAGAAAAGATTTTATATTTGACTAGAAAATCTTGTCTTCCCCCCTTGACCCTTCAAGTTTAGCTTACAGTTGTTGTTTTTATTAAAGCTAATGGATATTGCTGCCCCAAACTCTATAGAGACAACCCTCTTAGGCCTTGTATTTGTAGCAGGGCTCAGTATGCAGTATGAGCTATCATGGTAAAGGATCTATGATTGTAAGTTTTTGCTAGTAATAAACACTCCAGTCAGTGAGTTACAGATATATGCCCTGGGCAACTGTTGTTGTCATGAGCTCTCTGCATGTATCTACTGCGGCCTTAATAACTTCAGAACTGGCTGGTACTGTCCGATATACTTGGGGTTCATTAACTCAGCAGGAGCCTGTGGAAGGCTTCTAAACTTGTATATCTTCTGGAACACTCAACCCCATACTAACCATCTCTTTGGTGAGTGGGTGTATGTTAATTTTGTGTTTCCTGTTAACTGCATATGCAAATCTGTGGAATGGGGAGAAGTGATTATTTTAGCAAGAGTAATATGACCTTCCTCCTACCCTACTCTCTTTTCTGGAAACAGGGTCCTCTTAGCTGCTCTAGGCATTGACTGGAAGGACAAGAACTAAGCAGTTGTTTTCATCAGCTTCTGCTTACAGAGTTTCTGCTCTGGGTCTCAGCACCAGGCATCGAGGACTCCAGTTGCTGCTTGTCTTCCGGTGGCAGCAAGCCGCTCCCAGAGTCCCAATATTTGTGACTTCCTTTCTCTGTAGGCATCTTGCAGTCCCCCAGGGAATCTCAACCCACAGTTTCAGAATCTAGGAACGAATTGTAATGAGTGCCTGAGTTTTGTGGTTATATTATGATTTGTGCACAGCTGAGTCTAAACTGCAGGACTGGCCCTGCCATTGGGCAAAGTGAGATACCACAAGAGCGAGGGCTTGGAGATCAGAGCTGTGTGTGCCATTCAGCCTGCCCCAAGCCCTCTAAGGTAGCCTGCTGTCCTTTGGTGCAGCAGGGAATGCTGCCCTATTGCCAGGGTTAAAGTAAGAATCAGCTATGAGTCCTGTCAGCTCTTGTACATGGAATGGGGAGAGGTGCCATCTTGTTCTTGTCTGTGGTACAGTTTTATTGAATTCAGGAGGTGATCTGAGGTGCTTGTAACATATAATTGTTTGCATGGAAAACTCAAGTGAACTAGTACAGGTGCAACATATTTCTACTGAACTGGGGTAATTTTCTCCAGTCCACCATGCTTCAGAAATGCGTGTGTGGACAGAAAACCCATTAATAGGGCATCAAGGACTGATGACCATTAGCAAACCTGTCATGTCTTCAGTTGTCCCCCTACTTCCTTGCCAATTCTGTTGGCTCAAATAATAAAGGTGTTATTGTTTTTATACTGCATATTTGTGGCAGGCCACAGCTGTGTTGGGTAAGTCTTGATAGTCTTTATAGTGGAAAGAAACAGGTGCTTATTTGAAAGTGCAGTTACTGCCCAAAGATCTATGGGGAGGGTAACATAACGAGCTGATGGAAATGGAATCATCTCTGTGGACCGCTTCAGTTAACTTCACAATAGCTTAGTACATGGAGATACAGGGCGTGGTTAAAGCCAAGGACCAATGAGATGGATGTAGTCAGGTAATCCATATGCAATCCAAATCAGTTTGAGGCATAGGTGATATGATCTGCTGTGAAATTTTGTCCTACATGAGTTCAGCTAAAAATAATAATAATTAAATAACCCACCTTTTAATGCTTGGATGGTATGCTGCTCCCTGGGAATAAAAAGTTGTGTGGATGTGTATCTTAAACACCTGTGTTGAGACTGGCTGAGAGTCAGATTTGCCATATTCCATCAGGATCTGAAGTTGGGGGTGGGGGCAACTCCTAGTTCCTAGGTTGTGCCCCTTCAACAGACCTATCAGCCCTGGGAAGATGTGGCTTGCATGCAGAAATATTGGTATACATTTGGGTCACAGGTTGGTGCTAGCTTTGTCTGTACTGGCTCTAATTGTGGGACAATGTTGTGGAGGTTTTTGCATCTGATGAACAATGCATCACTGCATCCTGTTGTAGTGGCTGACATTGGCCTAAGCGCCAAACCTTCTGCACTAAGGGCTTCCTGATTTTTATGTTTCTGAATGTAATACTTTTACAGAGATCAATTTTTGTTTTCACAAGATCTGTTCTGAACACATGGTTGAGCACTTGATGTACTCGAGCTCATCAGATGGTTCTACTATATTTCTCCCACATGCAAAAAGACAATGCATCCACTAAGGCATGCCAGTAAACAAGGAAATTCCTTGTCAAGTGGGTGTCACTTCCTTAATTCAGCCCATTTTGCCCATGTATTGGCAAGCTCATGATATCTATATCAGTTGGAATGTATTTTCTTCAGCTTGGCATAAATTGTAACACTTCTCCTGAGTGCTGCCTACTGAAAATAGGCTTGTTTCTTTTCAGTGTGTCATATTTCCATATCATTTTGCACTTGATTGAAGCTACTCCCTGCATTTTTTGAAATGGTACTTAATGTCATTTTGCAAAAGGAAAGCAATTTTTTTATTTCATTTTTTATTAAATTTGTTTGCCATTTGTTTTTCTTTTCACCAGTTGTTTCACAGTTAGATGCTGCATAAGCTTAAAACTTGGCATTCTCAAAGAATGGGAGAGAGAAGTTTGCTCTCTTGCTGTTTTGCAGAAAAGAGTTATTTAATCTGGATTTGGTGGTGGTGGGTGCTTGATCTGCTAGTGATTGTGGGTGTTAAGAGAGTGCCTTCTGCAGGCACTCAGTTGAAGTTGCTAAATCATAAATGCAACAGGGACAGTGTAAGCAAGGAGCATCATCAATGGATGTAAGAAGGGTTTCCTTTAAGTATTTATGTAAGTTACATAGTTTAGGACATCATATCTGTTATTTAGCCTTCTATTCCCTCAACATTTTAATGGTATATGCACATCTCTGGATTGCAATCTGGTAATCCTATTAGTTCTGCCATTTTTGGTCCTGTTATTTGATTGTACATACATGGAACTTTAGGCTTTGTTTTCTCTTCTGTGAGAGAATGGGTTTTGGGGGGGCTCCTTGATTAAAATAAGTGAGTGCTACATGCTACCATTTTACCACGCCTCTGAACCGGATGTGTTGTTAAGGAGAACTTGCTACTTGGGAAGATATTTATTTAAAATATTTATATCTACCATTCTGCCTGACAACAGGCCCCCAAGGTGGCTGACAATAAATGAAAATTAATGCATAATAAAACATAACATAGGCCAGGTATGAGTGGCCCTTGGAATTGGCAGGAACATCCAAAGCACAGGGGAAGAAACTAATCGTCTATGCTGGAGCTTTAAGAACTGCGCCAGAGTGAGAGAGTGGGGTATGGAAGAGATAAGCTGCTGTAGTCTATAAGAAATCTGGTTGCTATTTCATGCACTTAGTACTTTTGGGGTAGCTGTTTGCAGGTTGTGTTGTTTGTTGATGCCTCAATGCACTGGAAAGGTTTGGTGTATTTGACTGTGCTTTCACTTTACTGATAAGGAATGATTGATATTGTGTTGTAATGGTTGTAATGGTAGATATTGCCTATTTTGAAATGCATTTAAAATGTTATAATGGTATTAGTGAACTGAATTGTTTGGGTTGTTTATTATTTAATGATGTACTATTGTAATTTATGTATTGGTATTCATTTTTGTTTTCATACTGCTGTTGTGTTGTGAGCTGCTTTGGGCACATTTTGTGGAAAATTGGCATATACACTACAATCTTATGCTCTTAGTCACTGTGAATTGTGAGACTGCAGTCCTAAGGATATTTACCTATGAGCAAGTTGAAGTAGCTCTCATCCCTTTTCCTCGTTATTTCCAAAACACTGCTTCCCTCAAAATTGGTTGTTAAACTCCCAGAGACTTTCTGTAATCACATTTGTAATGTAGTGTCAAAATAAGGAAAGGCTGGAGAAGCAGATTTGCCCCTGTAATAGAGGAGTTTAGAAATGTGATAAATTTGAAACAGACTGACTTGGATCCTAAGATAAGCTAACTTAAGGTTTCACATCCCCTCCTCTGCTGTCTAGCCCACTGTGCCCCTAAAAAGTGTTCTTGAAGGGATGGTGGGCCTCCCTGAACAATGTGGGATGGAGCACGGGGCACGGTGGGGAGGGGATAATTGCCCCAAACTGCATGGAGATCTGATTAATTTTGAACCCCGCCCTCTGTGGAGGGAGGCATTTCAGTGGGCACAGTTGGTTGCAAGGTGATGGTGGAAAAACTGGAAGTCTTCCTTCCATGAACTTCTTTACATTAATTTATCTTAGAATCCAAGCCATTATGTTTGGAGTAGATTAGTGCTTTTGTAGGGTCTCTGCCCACCTACTGTCTCAACATTATCATGTGAATTTATATGACTGCACCATTAGGAAATGGGAGGGGGAGAATAAAATGGTTTCTCTCATTACATCTTGATAATGTAATAATGTAAGTTAAGTGCAAGAATTATAGCATCTGTACTATGGACTCTTTGAAATTTCAGTAGCTGTATACCTTGCCAAATTTTGGGTGCAATTTGGAGTTGTTAAAATGAATCTGTGTCCTTCAGTGTATTGTTTATTGCATCACTTTTTGTTTGCCATATTTCCCCCCATTTTTGCAAACTTGTATATCAACCTTTAGATTGCTTGCTATTGTGAAAAGTTGCAGACTAATTTGATAAAGCTAAGTGTGCAGGCTGTGACCTCATTTGGCATGCAATGAGGAATGACTGGGTGGATTCAAACAACTAGGTTTTGCCCCTTTGCCATTTCCAAATATGTCTACATGGAAGATTAATGGCATACGTTTGTGCGTGTTGAAACCAGTTGTTGGAAAAATAGGATGTATTTAAAATGATTTTCAGGCTGCCTTTAAGGGTAGAACCCTTTCACTTATAAACATTCTGTAAGTGAATACAGATAATTGGTTTCTGCAGTTGACTTGTGGTAAGGATCAAATGGAGCTCTGTTGCGTTGAAGGCTCAAGTGCACAGTGGCCTCTGCAGTCGATCCTTGTCGGATAAAATTGCTCCCACCACAAAGCTTCTTGGTGAGGATTCGCTACAGGTTCTATTGTGTATTGTTGTTGTTGTTCAGTCGTGTCCGACTCTTCGTGACCCCATGGACCATAGCACGCCAGGCCTTCCTGTCCTGCGCTCTCTCCCAGAGCGTGCTCAAGTTCATATTCATTGCATCAGTGATGCTATCAAGCCATCTCATCCTCTGCCGTTTGACCTCCTTGCAGTCCAGGGGACTCGTAAGAGTCTTCTCCAACACCACAGTTCGAAAGCATCAATTCTTCGGCGCTCAGCCTTCCTTATAGTCCAGCTCTCACAGCCATACATTACTACTGGGAAAACCATAGCTTTGATTAGATGGACCTTTGTCGGCAAGGTGATGTCTCTGCTTCTTACTATGCTGTCTAGGTTTGCCATAGCTTTCCTCCCAAGGAGCAAGCATCTTTTAATTTCATGGCTACAGTCACCGTCTGCGGTGATCTTGGAGCCCAAGAAAATAAAATCTGTCACCGCTTCCATTTCTTCCTCTTCTATATGCCAGGAAGTGATGGGGCCAGATGCCATGATCTTCGTTTTTTTAATGTTGAGTTTCAAACCAGCTTTTGCACTCTCCTCTTTCACCCTCAACAAGAGGCTCTTTAGATCCTCTTCGCTTTCTGCCGTTAGGGTGGTATCGTCTGCATATCAGAGGTTGTTGATAATTCTCCCGGCAATCTTAATTCCAACCTGTGATTCATCCAGCCCGGCGTTTCTCATGATGTACTCTGCATATAAGTCAAATAAGCAGGGCGACAATATGCAGCCTTGTCGTACTCCTTTCCCAATTTGGAACCAATCGGTTGTTCCATGTCTGGTTCTTACTGTTGCTTCTTGACCCTCGTACAGGTTTCTCAGGAGACAGGTAAGGTGGTCTGGTACTCCCATCACTTTAAGAACTGGCCACAGTTTGTTGTGATCCACACAATCAAAGGCTTTAGCGTAGTCAATGAAGCAGAAATAGACATTTTTGTTGAATTCTCTTGCTTTCTCCATGATCCAGCGAATGTTGGCGATTTGATCTCTAGTTCCTCTGCCTCTTTGAAACCCAGTTTGTACTTCCGGTAGTTCTTGGTTCGCATACTGCTGAAGCCTAGCTTGTCGGATTTTGAGCATCACCTTGCTGGCATGTGAAATGAGCGCAATTGTGCGGTAGTTTGAACACTCTTTGGCGTTGCCCTTCTTTGGAATTGGAATGTAAACTGACCTTTTCCAGTCTTGCAGCCACTGTTGAGTGTTCCAAATTTGTTGGCATATTGAGTGCAGCACTTCAACAGCATCATCTTTTAGGATTTTAAATAGCTCAGCTGGAATACTGTCATCTCTGCTAGCTTTGTTGTTACTAATGCTTCCTAAGGCCCACTTGACTTCACTCTCGAGGATGTCCGGCTCAAGTTCAGTGACCGCACTATCATGGCTCTCAGGGACATTAAGATCTTTCCTGTATAGTTCTTCTGTGTCTTCTTTCCACCTCTTCTTAATCTCATCTGCTTCTGTTAGGTCCCTGCCTTCTTTGTCCTTTATCATGTCCGTCTTTGCACAAAACGTTCCCTTGAGATCTCTGATTTTCTTGAAGAGATCTCTAGTCTTTCCCATTCTGTTGTTTTCCTCGATTTCTTTGCATTGTTCATTTAAGAAGGCCTTCTTGTCTCTCCTTGCTATTCTCTGGAACTCTGCATTCAGTTGGATATATCTTCCCCTTTCTCCCTTGCTTTTCACTTCCCTTCTTTCCTCAGCTACTTGTAAAGCCTCATCAGACAGCCACTTGGCTTTCTTGCGTTTCTTTTTCTTTGGGATGGATTGAGTTGCTGCCTCCTGAACAATGTTACGGACCTCCGTCCATAGTTCCTCAGGCACTCTGTCTATCAGGTCTAATCCCTGAAATCTATTCCTCACCTCCACTGTATATTCATAAGGGATATGATTTAGGTCATACCTAATTTAGTGTTTTTCCCTACGTTCTTCAATTTAAGCTGAAATTTTGCAAGAAGCAGCTCATGATCTGAGCCACAGTCAGCTCCAGGTCTTGTTTTTACTGACTGTATAGAGCTTCTCTATCCATGAAGGGGACTATTGTGTATTGGATCCCTTCAATCAGTCCAGTTACATATGATTTCCATCACATTACTAACGTAGAAGTCAGTGAACATTGCAGTAGGGGAATAGGAGGTGGTGAAATGTCCCTGAGCTTAAGATCATTGGGTGCGATAACAGATCATGTACAGCAAACACTTTTGGGTAGCATTTTGCTTTCAGTAAAGTAATGCCTGATGTTCTTAATGAATTGCTTTATTTGTATTAACTTCTCTGTTACCACTTCATTCACACGATTCAGTGAAGTACAAGATATAACATAGCATGCAGTTATGTATACTTAGATCCGTAGGTTGTAATGAGACTTAAGCATGTGTAACTAGGGATGTGAGATACTAGGAATTCCATTCTGTTTAAGCCCAACAGGATTCCGCAGCATTTCTGTTCTGGTAAGTGGCGGTGGACTGTAGCAGATTCCCCCCCCGATTCTGGAAATATTTTGTGCAATTTGGGGTGGGAGGTCCACCACTTGTAATTTGTGCGATTTTTAATCTGGGGATCTTGAAATTTGTGCAAATGGTGTAATTAAAAAAAAAAAGGACTTGTCAATTTCATCCTCCACTTGGCACTTCCTAAGGGAAGTAGGTGTGTGTGGGGTGTGACAAGTTCTTTGACAAGTATGAAATATGGCTCTGCTGCTAAAGGAAGAGGATGAAACTGACAAGGATATTGACAAGAGGGGAATATTCCTCTGTGGAACTACATAGCGGACAGGTGGACTTGCAATCGTGTGCACTTGCGCAAGATTGCCAATAATTTTTTTAAAAAATTACAACGCCAAGATCTCTCCCCACCACCAAAAACCCCCCCAACTTGGGTCAAATTGCCACCATTAGAAACAAAACGGAATCTGCGTATTCGCTCAACTTGCTACAGATTGAGTCAGTGCTTAGTGGGAGGAAGTGGAATGAAATCTGCCGCGCAAAACTGGAAAAATTGAGTTTTCGCCCCCCCAAGCAGAATTCTCATACATCCTTATGTGTAACTGTGTGCTTGATTGCAGCCCAGGGCTACACAGACCTTTTTTTCTTTCTTCATCCACTAAAAAAAATGTTTAGAATTGAACTAATTATCATATTTGATCCAATGGCCAGTAATAAGTTCAACTTTTCTCCTAGGTATTAAAAGTAATTGTTTGAATAAAGTTTTTAAATGTTTCTCTCTGGATATAGGGTGTAGTGGCTTCTAAACTCTTCAGTAAAGGAGAAATGAATAAAGCCCCTCCTTTTTTGTTCCTGTTTTCTGTCCATCAAGCTGGCCATTTATTAGTTCCTTGTGTCAGTTTAACCCAGCTCTCAAGCCCCATTAGAAGGTCTTCATACATCTTTCATTGGTGATGTTGCTGACAAAGCACAAAATATTTAATTTGAAGACCACGTATGAACTCCATCAGGCAAACACAGTCAATAGCCCATTGAAGATTACTTCTGTGTGTAGATTTAGATTACATGTTTCTGGGTTAAGAGCATGGGGTGTACAGCTTTTTTGAGCCTGAAGGCTACATGTGGTGTCCTTCGGGGGGCTGGGGCCCACACATGTGAGTGATCACAAGCAGACATGCACACACTCTTCCCCCCCATGCGTACACACACATACACACACACACACACACACACTCACACTTCCCCCCATGCATGTACACACAGACATACACACGCACACTACACATTTCCCCCCCTCTCTCTCATACACACAGAGAAACACACACTCTTAGCCCCCTCTCTCACCATCCAGCACACCCTCTTTCCCCCCATACACCCACACACTCCACACTCTTCCCCTTCCCTCACACACATACACAACCCTTCCCCTGAAGCTAGAAGCAGGCCCCCTCTGAGTGCTGATTCCTAGAGTGTTTTCAGCGGCACAATTAGGTAGTAATGGTGGTGGAGGCATGGGGAGCAGCAAACAACACCTGGGGCATGCAGGCCACAGGTTGGGAACCCCTGGTTTAGAGTGACCCTCTGAAGAGAAATGACTTTGTAGACTATATGGCTACTCGAAAAATACACAAGGAAAATCCGCATGAGAGACAATGCTACGTTTTAACATTGGGCCTAGTTTGACCCTTGGGTACCCTGACCTAGTCATCATGTATAAGCAAGCTCACTCTCTGAGTGTCTATATGGTTACAGCCAAACTGGCACCAGACATGAAGAAGGGGGAGATATAGGCATGCTTTGGGTGAGGTGGGGGACCCTGAGGCTTGCTGAACCAGAAAATATTTGTGGGGGGGGGAGTCCCCAAAAGTCCAGTGAGGCCAAAGCATGCTCAGTGGCCATGAATTGCTGGCCATTGTGGGGGTGGTGGATGGTTGGGGTGGGGGGTGGGGGAATGAAGGAGAGTTTCATGGAGGAATGGCTGGCTGGAGCAGTGAATATGTGCATTCACACTGCACCATTTTGTTGCAGATCCCACTTGTTCTGTTCTAATGCCAGTCTAATATTGAGTTAGTGTTTCGATCCACAGATCCATAGGCTCACAGCAGTGGCTGTGTTCATGTAATTGTGTGTAATGATTTTTTGTGTTTGCCTGGGCTTGGAAAGCAGAATAAGTTTTTGTAAAGGTTCTGAACTGAATAGGTTTGAAAGACACTGCTGTGTACAGTACACAGGGGAGAAACAGTTCCTACTGAGAGGGCTTAAATAGCAGGACAAAGGAAGTGGGAGAAGGTGGGATTTGATAATGCAGCGAAAGGTGGGAACTAGCAGACTTGGATAGGTAGCCAAAAACATACGAGTAGCTATAGTGATTCATGCTACTTTTTAAAAAGAGGTTTTTCAGGAGGGTGTTTAAGCAGGAATAATACTTCATAGTGTCAGATGATTAGCAGTGCAGTCCTATACATGTCTACTCAGAAGCCCCATAAAGTTCAGTAGGACTTACCCCCAGATAAGTGGGTACAGGATTGCAGCCATAGTACTCCTACTATCTTGACCCTAAGCTGTTTACTTAGAGGTAAGTGCCACTGAATTCAGTGGCACTTGTTTCCTAATAAATGAGTCTAAGACTGTAGTCTGTCCATTAAAAGTGGGGTGTGAACTCGCGCAAGGGATATATTCTGCCTTTATTCAATTGTGCACCATGGTGTTGTTCCATATTCATGAATACTGTTATATTAAAACAAGGTTTTGATGTTTTTTTAAAGTTCTAATTCAGTTAGGGGGAAAAGATCATTAATATCAGCACATGCATATACATACACACATTTGTGCTGTTCACAGAGATCACTGAGATATGTAAATCCTTACTAAAATTCAAGAATCTCAGAAAATGTAAAACCTGTTTTTGGAAAGTTGTTGCTCTGCTGTCATCATGGGTTGCCTTTATAGTGAAAGCTCTACAAGCATGGCTGCAACCAGTTTTTTTTTTATTGCAACACATACCGGAAGATTTTAAAATGCTGTCACCTCCTTCATACTGCATTCGTGCTGCATTCTAATGAAGTACTTGTATGAGAGGCCTGAGTGTGACAAGCTAACCCATGATATTTGTGCAGATGATGGGTTAACAGTGGCTTTAAATTTTATACCAAGTAACGCTTATTTTACTATTTATTTGTATCCTCTTGAGTGCCCTGGAGCTACTTTTAGACATTTGAGAGGTGTATTTAGCTTGTGGATTCTCAGGCTCTTTGATTCTCAAGAGCAAGCCACTTTTGTCGTTCTGTACTATTTTTGTTCTTAATGTAAGGTATATTTGTAAATAACGCTAATCTCATTTTTAATGCATTTTGAGCTTCACAGATACCAAGCTGGTTGAAGGCTTTTGCCATCAAATGTGGCTGAGAGACATGCCATAGCTTGTTGCTACAAGAAGGAAGGAGGAAACTTTCACAAGTGTTTGCAAAGGGCACCACTTGGCCCTCTGTTCAAGAACCTGCTGGATATAGATGTCTTGCTTGCTCTAGGGCATGCTAGGTTGTCAGACTTTCCACAAGTTACCCTTTTAGTGCAAGATAAGTTTTCAAAAGAATATATTTTCAATTATTATGTGATACTTATTGCAAAATATTTGCCTGACAGCGCAAGTGCCTCCAGTTGTTTTTATGATTTCAAAGGCTTTATGTATGAACATACTCTGTGCTCAGATACTTTAAAGATGGGCCACAGCTAAATTGCTGAACTCTTCAGATATAACTTAAAAGGTACGTAGTGATTTGCACAAAGTCTATGGATTAGGCAACAGAAACTAAGTGCCCCCCCCCCCGGTTATCTGTGTCTGTACCTCTATGACAGGGGTGGGCAACTTGTGGCCCTCCAGATGTTTTGGCCTACAGGCTCCATCTGCCTTAGCCAGCATATTCAATGGTTAGGGTTGATGGGAGCTGTAAGTCAAGCCACAAGTTGCTCACCCCTGCTCTGTGGCAACAGCAGAATACATCTCCATTTGTACCTTTTTTTGCTTTCTCATTATACAGACCTCAGGAGTTCAGTAATATTTTCAGAGGAGATGTCTGTTAGTACCTTTAGCTTAGTGCAGGTTACACAACATGTGCTCCACCAAGCTAATGTAGCGCACTTTGCTGAGTGCATGGGATTGTAGAAACAGTAAAGATACTGGGCAGTATCCAATGGTTTCATTCCGCAAACTCAAATAGTGCTAGTGATTGCACAACTGTGCTTGCACAAATGCAGCTGTAGTTGGAATATCCTCATGCGCATGGTTTGGAACCTAGGGGGTGTCTCCATGAGCAAAGTACTCTGAGCTGACTACGTTTGGAGGTCGTTAGGGGTATATGACACTGTGGCCATCCAGCAGCCACCCCAGGGAATCAGGGAAAAACACGGATTTCCTGAGACTGCTTAAAGTCCAATTCCTTCCCTTAAGTCGGGTTCTCCCCATATAGTTGCTGTTCTGCCCCAACCGCCACATTGACCTTGGGTATGGTATCCCTGCCCAGGGGTGTGCCTTTCACTGTGACCCCAGTCAAGGGGTGTTTCCTGTGTGTTTCCGGTCCCTGCACAAACCAATTAGTGTCTCATCAGAAGTAACTCCCACTGTGGTCAGTGAGGCTTCTCCCCTGAATGCCCACATCAGAACTTACAGAGATCCCCCTCAATTGAAATGGCACAGTTTAAAGCCCAGTTCCCTGAAACCTGTAAAGCGCGATCTTGAGGTTTCGATTCTCCATTGTTTGGTTTATTGCCTTAGGAAGTAACTACTTCACACCTTCCTTATAGAGATCCTGTGGTTAGAAAGGGGGCTGGTTTCTCATCCCTGTGTCCCCCGTCTCTCCCAGCACATTGTGCTGGGAGAGTAACTCCCATTGTGCTCATTGAGGCTTGCTCCTGAAATGCAGGTGCACCTGGACTTTCAGGGGAAAGGAGGGGGGGGCAGAAGCCTCTCTTATTGGTTGAGCAGCCCCTGCCAGTCAGATGACGTTCACTCCAGTCCCCACCCCACCAGGAAGTATGTTCTGTGAAGTGATTTTTCCTGGTGTGGAGAGCCTGCACTAAGTTGATTCCTTTTTTAAAAATCTGGTACTCCTCCATTAGCTTCTCCTTCCGTTGTTGTGGAGACACAGCCCTAGTTTCTGCTAGTGCAACATCATTTGCGCTAGTGGAATGACACAGTTAGATATGCCTGTTGTATGTATTCTTATGCATTCTTTACATAAGATACATGCTATTTCATTTTCTTCTTGGCTGAAATTCACTCAAGGGGACTTGTTTTTTTTTTTTTTTTAAAGCACTAGTTTTAGAAATTTCTCTGAAATGTTATTGTGGGAGTTTTCTCCTGAGATCTGGGAAGAATAGAACATTGATTATCCTTCTCAAGGGGCTAGAAGGATTGAAAGATGTATCCAGAGCTATTAGGACAAAAATCCCTTGAAGTTTCCACATTTTTGTGAGTATAAAATCTAGTAGTTACTAGATACCTTGAGAGGCTAAACCATTTATATCTCCAGAATGCCTCCCGCCTTCCAGCTCAAGATCGTTATAAACTGCAGACTTTGAGAGCAGCTACACTACTCCCATGGTTTTCTCCCCACCCCTTGTTTCGTTTAACATCTTGTTTGATGATAAGTTCTGGAACACCTGAAAGCTTGCTTGTTATTTTGTGATAGTTTAGATGATCCTAATATAGCTATTGCCTGACTGTGGATTTTGGATTTTTCCCCTCCTAATGGAACAACATACCTGTCAGTGCTTCCTCATAGGGATGATAATAGCCCCCTTCACTAATCTGTGATGGGCTGCTTCCCCTCCCCCCCCCCGGTTGAGGGGCTTCCAGTACACCAAAGCTCCACACATTGAGCATGTTCATCAGGGTTCCTAATCCAATGGAATCCTACACATGTAGGCTTTTCTCTTGCAAACATCCACACTCAACAAATGGATGTGGGTAATGGAGCCAGGGAGCCACATGACCTGGGGAGCAGGGCCAGTAGCGTCATCAAGTGGAGACCCCTTTCTGTGATTAACTCGTAAAAGGGGCTAATGTTTTAAGAGCCAGGATGACTATAACAGCTAAGCTTATGGATACATAGGAAAACAGTAATTTGAGATGGGTGTCCAGAGCACAGCGTCCCATATTCTGGTAAAGAGTAAAGATGTCAACAGTCCATTAGTGCCAAGAAAAGTGCTGAATCCTTGCAATCAATTAATGCAAGCGGGCTTGTCCTAAAATTATTTTTAGGTTCTGCATCTGTGAAATATATTGTCTTCCCAGAAAATGTCACTCGATGAGCCATACCTTTGTTTGCATTAATGAGCATGATGGGCGTATATTTTCCCTTACATTACTTACCAGAAATGATGATATGCTGTGTACGTCTCTGTTCATCTTGAGAAGACGAGTTATCCAGAGAAGTAAGCTCTTGCTAAGTTTATGTGTGGTAGTGATGTTCAAAAAAATTATGAAGAGAAATAAATGTCCAGAGAATATTGTAATTTCTAGAAGGATTAAGGAAGTTTCTGCTGCTTATTTTTTTTTCTTCTTTGTCCCCTTTCTAAGTCTGTTTGAAACCTCCCCTAGATACTTTTCAGTTTATTTTGTAACAAATTGTGTGGTCTTTTGAAGCTTGACTATTGAATTTGGGCTCTATACAGCTACTGGTAACAACTGATGTATTTACAAGGTTATATTCAGCTGTCTGGAAACGCTCCTAAACCGGAACCACAGCGTGGTTTCTTCTAATCTAAGAGAAGAGGGAAAGAGGACTCTGCAATCTGGGTACTCCTTAACGAGACAACACATAGCTAATTCGCTGTGCTTTTATACAACACACAAATAACATGCATCTTAGAGCCTAGGGATATTGGTTTTGTTTAAATTGTTCTATTAGTTTTCTTTTATCCTAGCTTTCATTTTATTGTGTGTGTTTTTTGTTTATATGTTTTGTGTCTATTTTTAATGTCATAGTTTGAGTGGAAGCTGCCTTGTGCACTTTTTTAAGTTAAAAGGCTGAGTATTAAATATAGTGGAGTGCCTGTTGTTAGGTTTGCAGCGCGCTCTCTCTCTCTCTGTGCGTGTGTGTGTGTGTGCACGTGTGTGCAGGGAATGAGTATAGGGTGAAAGCAGGAGAATGGTAGAGATCCAGCCTTGCATAGATGCCTCTTGATTACTAAACATGGAGTTTCCATACAGATCTTTGTATACTTGTACTTTTTCTGTAGAACTACAGATGTCCTTGTAGTGGTAATCAATGCCTGAAAGTATCTTACCTCTGCCTTAAGGTCACTAACACAAGATATTCTAGTCTTCCTTCCTCTATACCCACCAAATTGTAACTCCACATGTACCTTCTCCTGTAACACAAAACCTTGGGTGGGAGAACCCGCTAGTGCCATGCTATACATACAGTCATCTGGGGTTGTCTAGAGCTTCATTAAGCAAATAAAGATGATGTGTGAGACTTCTCAGAATTTCCTTCCGCATAAAGTTCCCACCGTTTCTTCCAGTGTTCACCAGAACAGTAGAATGTAGCATAATAAAACGAAGTGATGTTAGGGTAGACAAATGATGCTACAGGGCTTCACAGTTGTTTCAATGCCGGTTATATTAAAAGTCAGTGATTTATTGCCATCTTTCAGCCTTCCCCAACATGGTGCCTTCCAGATTTTTGGGACTATAACTCCCATAATCTCTCACCATTGATCAAACGTTTGGCGGGCACTATGTTGGGGAAGGCTGCCATATGTCATTGACCTAAATACAAACAATAGCTGCATATTTGCCAATATTAATGTATTGTGCTGGGAACTTGTCTCAGACCAGCTGTGAAAGCCTCCAGCCTCAATCATATATTTCAGCCTTCCCCAACTGGATGCCCTCCAGATGTGTTGTACTATGGCTGGATGAGGGATGCTGGGAGTTGTAGTCCAACACATCTGGAGGGCACCAGGTTGGGGAAGGCTGATATATTTGTTCCTCTTTTAATTAGACCTTCATGATAAGTCTCCACCTGTATTGCTAAAGGAAATTTGTTCAAAGGCAAACTGCAGATCTGTGCTGAATGTTCTGAGGATATAGGTGCTTAGAAATTGGGGATGTCCCTTGTAACCTGTAGTGCACAGAAACACTTCCTTCATGATGTTCTTCATATGACATGCAGAAATGAAGCAACTGGTTTTTAGAGTTAAATATAGTAGTTTGTACCTGTCCTGGAGACCTTACATCAGCCTTCCCCAACATGGTGCCCTCCAGATATTTCAGACTTCAACTCTCATCAGCCCCAACCCATGTGGCCAGTGGTCAGGAATACTGGGAGTTGTAGTCCAACAGATCTGGAGGGCTCCAGATTGGGGAGGCAGCTTTACATTGTCAAATGAGCCAGAAATTTCAGCCTGCTGTTGTACTAGAACGTGTGGTACTTGTGTTCTAAACTTAAAATGTGATTAAAAACACGATTCAGGAATGCCTTGCCTTCTGTCTCATTGATCAAAGCCTCCTGGATCTTCCTTGGATTTGTGAAAATTTGACTTCTTATACAAATGCTTCATCCCTGATATTTCAGAAGAAAATCTAAAAGTACAATTGAATGATCACTTAAATATGAACTAAAGGCTCCTACCAAGCATGCACAGACTTTTCAGCATAAATCCTGTTGCCAAGTGTTGTACAGTCATAGTGTGTTTACATAATCCATCTTTGTTTCCAAGCAACTTAATTCCTTAGACCAGCGGCAGACAACCCACAAGACCATATGCAGCCCCCAAGGCCTTAATTGCAGACCCCAAGGATGCCCTGATCTCCTCCCCACAGAATTCCCTTCCCCAGTGATCTTGATACAGATTGCTTTTTCCTCACTGGTAGCAGCAGCAAGGAAAGCAATCTGTATCAGGATCTCCGGGGAAGCAAGTGGAGAGAAGGCTTTCCTCTTGCAGAGATCCCCATACAGATCATTCTTTCTTCACTGGAAAGAGTGGTCTGTATCAGGATCGCTTGTGTGTGCATGTGTGCCCATGATCCCCAAGCCAGCATCGCATGCAGCCCTCATTGTAGAAAAGGTTGTGCACCCCTGCCCTAGATCCTTATTTATGCTTTTTTGAATTGACCCTAAATTCTCTGTGCCTTATCCTGTCATATCTCCTACTTGAGGCTCCAGATATCTTGGCTTTGTCTTCCATTATATTTAGTTCTTTCTTTCTTTATGAACTAAGCTGGATCCTACCAAGTCCGAGATATCAATATTTTTCACAATTTTTAATGTCATGATAGCAGCATATCTCTGTGTGGTACCATGCTGGATTTTCCCAGCAACTGCAATTTTGATTTGCTGATACAGGGCCTAGTTCTGTATTTAAACTTTATTGATTGATTGCATTTATATCCCGACTTTTTTTCCCTCTTGCAAGGAACCCAAGGTGGCTTACATTATCCTCCTCCTCTCCATTTTATCCTCACAACAACAACCCTGTGAGGTAGGTTGGGCTGAGAGTCTGACTGGCCCAAAGTCCCCCAGTAAGCTTCCATGGCCGAGTGGGGACTAGAACCCAGGTCTCCCAGCTCCCAGTCCAACACTCTAGCCACTGCACCACACTTTGTAGCAAATCACTCTTGCCTGCATTTTTTCACTACTAAGTTGCCTGCATTTTTTCACTACTACATGTAAGAGTGATTTGCAGCAAAGTTGTCTTTTCTTTGCTTCAGGTTTTCCCCATTCTCATTGGTTGCCTTCTTGGGTTTACATTGTATAATCTTCAGGGCTCTTAATGTAAATTCATTATCCACTTGCTGCATATTTTGAGGTCCTATGAAAAAGAAATTCAGACAGGCTGTAATATAGACAGTAAGACAGTAAGAGCAGAGATTAACAACACAGTTGATTGTTATCTCACTCTTAACATTGCTCAGTGATGTAAGCTTTGACCCTTTAGGGTGGTGGGCTTTAGATGGCCATGTGTATTTCATTAGTTTTGAAGCACACAACTAAATTTTATTTTCTCTCTCCCCTGCTCTGCCATTCCATGATTTACAACTACATCTACTTTCCTGATATGTTAGGGCAAAACGCACAAACTATTTTCCAACCCTGATAAAAAAGAAATACTCTGAGCATGTTTCGCATTTTAAGTTTCTGCTGTCAGATATTAAACTCATTTACCTGGGAATAAGCACTGTTTTGTCATAGAAAAATAATGTTTAAAGTAAAAATAATAAAATCAGCATCTGTAACTGTATACATGCCCACCTGGCTGCCCTGACTCTAAAATACTTTTAAAAACTGGACTACTGTAATGCGCTTTAGGTGGGGCTGGCTTTGAAAAGTGTTTTGAAATTGCAGCTGGTCCAGAGTGCTGTGGGCCAGGGCCGGTTACAGGGAGCCCATGACTCACAAGGCCTTCACTGGCTACTAGTCTGTTTCTGGGCACAATTCAGAGTGCTAGTTATAACCTATAAAGCTTATGTGGCTTGGGACTAGGCTACCTGAAAGATCCCCTTCTCCCATATGAGCCTGTCCCTTCTCTCGGACCTGCTATCATAGGAGTCACATTTGGTGGGGATGCAAGAGAAGGGCTTCTTGGTAGCCACTTCCAGCCTGTGGAACTCCGTACCAAAGGAGGCTAGGTTGGTCCACTCCCTGTTGTCCTTCCACCAACAGGCAAAAACGTTTTTATTCAGGCTACACCACTGAGTTGCTACTTTTGTATTTTTATCTTCAAATGGGAAACTTGTGCAGTAGTTGGTGAGTTCCTGTACTCTGGCCCCTGCATTAGACCTTCCCAGAAGAAAGGGAACTCTTCCAGGTCTGTAGTATGCATATATTTGCATACAATCCTAATAATAATAATCTACTAAAATCAAAATAGTGTGGGCCCAATGAGCACTTTTGGAGCAACTGATGGTGTGACACTGATAAAGGGTAGCAGGTGCAGACTGGTCAGATCCCTGGATGGTTAGATGGCAGGGAGTCCCATGGAGAAGCAGGCTATGGGCAGTATCCAGTTCAACACTACCACTAATAAAAATTACATTGAGCTGGTGTAAGCAACCTCTAGCAACGCCAATAGAGTTAGCTAGCATGATGGCATTCCCTAGAAAACCCTAGAGGTCGCTTGTGCTAGTGCAACATAATTTTCATTAGCAGTAGCGGCGAATTGGATACTGCCCTATAAGTAGGATAGATTTTTTAAAAATTAAAACTCGGTAAAAGGTTAGACATATATTATACAAGAGAATGCAATGTTTAGAAGATAAAAATTCTGGTTTCTCTTGAGCAGGGGTGGGCAACCTGTAGCTTGGCTCACTTGTAGTGGAGTGAGAGTTCATTCTTCCACCTGTAGTAAAAGCTGATTCTTGTGCTGCTGCAAGACAGCTGAGCAATCCTTGCTTGGCCACCTTGCAAGTAAGCAAGCAAGTGGCAAGCTTCATACTCCTGAAAATCTTACTGCAGCCAGGGTGTGCAACCTATGGGGCCAGAAGGTTCCAGGATGGGGCCTGGCTCCAACCTGGTTATGGCTGAGGCAACCCATGGCCATGTTCGGATGTCAAGCTACATCATAGTTGGGCTTGTGAGTTCCCCCTCCCCCTTGGGCTTGTGTTCTCTCCCTCCTCTTCTGGCATACTTGTGAGGAGGAGTTTGGATACTTTTGCTTCCATTTGGCATTGCTGTGCAATTTGTTATGTAATCTGAATCTGACAAACTTGGTCAAACTTAACTACGGTTAGTAGACACAAGCCAATTTCAAATGGGGGCTCACAAATCTGGCTTGTTTCCACTAACCATAGTTAACATTAACCACCATTTCGTGTTTGACTGCAGTTTAGAATGATGTTCAGTTTAAAACAGAAGTGGACGCTTTGGATCTCCTTGTGGCTATGCTGAAGGAGGAGAAGGGTGGGAGAACCACAAAGACCCAAGCCTCACTGCAGCGTATGTTTGCTTATTTTTTTACATGGCATCTAAATGTGGCCCATGCATCTGCTGCAACATTTTAGAATTCTAGTAACATTAGAGGATCTTAATGTATATTAGCTGTTATGCATTTTTAGCACCATCACTAAGCTTTATTGAGAAATAGCTAATGTGCAAAGGTTAGGACACTTATTGGCACAAGTTCCTGGAATGCGGTACGCTTGGTTAATAAATATGTAGTTCAGTTTATTTCAGAGTTACCATGAAGTACTCACCTTTTTCTACTGGAGTGTAAAACATTGCCTACATGTTTATAGGTTTTGTTTATAATTAGCTTCCTGTGGGAAGGGGGAAGCAATTTTTCTGTTTCTCACGTAAATTAGCAAAGGGCGTTTACAACAACGACACCTTACAAAATATTGCTGTTCTTCCTCATAACTGACATGTCCCTTTCTCTACCTGTAGCAGCAAGCAGCCCTCAAGACCCTCATCCAGAGCTATGCTGTATTGTAATTCAGAGAGATGGTGCAGTGTACTGTCAGATGTGAACCAGGAAGTCTCCAGTTCAAATCTCACTTCAGCCATTAGCTTACTAAGTGCCTTTTCGCAAGCTGCCGTCTCATCCTCAGTCCTCCTTCCAGCAATACGGGGATAATACTTGTTTACCTTGTAGGATTGTTGCAAAGATTACTCATTCATTTTGAACACTCAAAAGTGCTATATGAATACTCAGTGATACTATTGGCTTACATGAAGGGATTGACCTGGGAAGTCTTCAAAAGCTTAATAAAAGGCAGAGTGGGGGTGGAGTGGAGTAGGAATCTTGTCTCCCTTCCACCCAGCATAATGAAAGGTCTGCTCTTGATGGAGAACTTAATTTATTTTATTTTATTTATTTATTTATTTCATTTCTTAACCACCCAATAGCCAAAGCTCTCTGGGCAGTTCACAAAGCAAATTTATGCTATTCACACTTGTCCCAAATCTGAGGCAAATTGAATTAAAGGATCACTTGTCGGTTCTGTGCATGTCCACAGTGTTTTAAAGTCCCATTAGACATAGGCTGACCATACCTACCGTTTTAAATGGGACAGTACTGTTTTTTCATATTTCCTGACTGTCCCGTTGTTTTAATATAAATGTCAATTTTGTCCCGTTACTATTTTTTTGTAAAACACTGAACGTGTTTATCATAAGGCTCTATGGTAATCAATGCGTGCAGTACAACTACTAGTGTGACAAAAGAGGAAGTTCCATTTCCTTTGTCCAGTCAGGGCCAGGCTTCTTGAGCTAGCGACGATCAGACACCGCCCCCTGGCTTGTCTGCAGTGGCGGGGAATTCAAGAGCGGTCGCTAAGCCCCATTCAGCGTGTGTGAGCCAGGAGGGTGAGTCTTACTGTTATTTCTACCATGATTCCACCCATAGAGATTCTTTCTGCCCTACATTCAGTTTGATTCGGACTTTTCAGACTCATATTTTGGTTCAACGGGCTGTTAGCTATTTTTTTATTACAGCGGAACTCTCCAGTGATTACATTACATAACCCCGTCCCACTTTTGTCATCCCAATATCCCATTTTTGTCTCAAAGAAATATGGTCAGCCTAATTAGACAGGGACTCCAGGGAGGCTAAAAGCCTATATGCAAAATAGTGGCTTACCTTATTCATCCCCATTAACTTACATGGAGGTTGTCACAGCTGCCCATGTTGTGCTGAGTAACTTGCCTATTATCTGTGTCGTTGTGCCTTGCCCAAGCTATTGTAGGCCAACCTTCCCATTTATTCTTATGTTTAGGATGCCCCTAATGCTATGTGTATAAATGCAAGGGATCCTTTACTTGGAGTTGGGTAGATAGATGGGAGAAAAGGGCGAACTATGGTCACCTAGCATCCATGGAAAGTGGAAATTGTTATTCAGGTGATGTGCTATATAGCTATACAAATAAAAGCCCAGTACTGTCTATGCTTTGGGATTATTTTATAATAAAAAGAAGGTAATACATTTTTATAAATTAACTATCAGAGGTGTTTCCCGGCCATGTAGACTTGCATCTTCAGTCAGAGGATCTTGGGTAACATGGGACTCAGCTAGAGGCCATTCTGCATGTAAAGCATGTGTTCTAACACTTAGACCAAGGGTAGGTAACCAGGTGCCTGCCAAATACGACACTCCCATCAGCCCCAGGCAGCTTGGCCAATAGTCAGAGATTATTGGAGTTGTAGTCCAAAGTATCAGCTTGGCATCAGGTTGCCTACTCCTGACTTATTTCCTGAAAATAATTAGGAAAGGATCAGTCACCCAGTCCCTGAGTCACTCGCTGAATCATTGTTCTGCATGCTGCTCCCTCTCTTCCCAAAGCTCCCTCTCTTCCCAAAGTTGGGAAGTAGAATCCCCCCCCACACCTCCATCCTTGACTTCTAGAAGACAAGGGGAAGCGGCGGGGGGGCAGCCACCATTAGCACAGGGCTCTTTCTCCAGGACAGCACTCACAGTGGTTGCTTCCTTGGAGTCTGGGAGAGAAAAGGAGAAACTGGGCCCACAGGCAGCCGCTGTAGGATCGCTGTTGACACTCAGGATGGGCTTCCATTCTCCCTTGCAGGGAGAGAAAGCAAAAGCTGCCAGGCAGCCTTGTCCAGCTGGGGGAACACAGTGGGGCTGGCCAAACCTGTGTCTTCTTTCTGTCCCTCCCTATCTCTAGTGGGGACAGGGAGCAGCACAGCCGCCAGCTCTGCCACATTTCAGCGGGGCTCACATTCTGTTTTCATTTCTCTCTCTGTAGCATATCCAGCCGGAGGGGCATGTTTTGTTTAGAACCTAACGGGTTTAACACAGAGCTAGAGGCAGCATGTGGATCTGCCCTCTTCCGCCTGCTCCCACTTCAGGAACAGAGGGAGCTGATTCTGGCGCAGGCATGCCTAGCTGTTTCTTGCATGCTTCTGAGACGGAAGCAGGAAGAGAAAAGCGGAGGTAGCTCTGTTTTAACAGGGTCCTGTTAGCGAGACTGAGGCAGTTAGCAAGTAATGAAAAGCCACCGTGGGTGAATTTCCCTGCAGGACTTCTTGTTGCAGCTGCCGTTTTGAAAATTCAAGGCACGGTGGGGGGCGCGCCACAGCCTGTCGTTATGTGTGAACCTGACAAAGGTGGGGTGAAGTGATTAACAAGCCACCTGCAACCCTAAAACAGGTAATGGGTTCTGGATCCCAGACAAATCTGCGCATCAAGCCTGTGGCTTTTACGTCTGCTTGAGAATTTCATAGAGGGAATTGAACCTGAAGGCTCAGGGAAAAGGTTCCCCCCTGCCAGTGGTCTGCAACTGGCCTGAAGCTACAGCCCATTGAAACAAAAACTGGTACCTGCTACAAAATAGTCAGCTCCATGTTTCTTGTTTTCCCACGTATGAAATACTCCTCTAATTCTGTCTCCCCAGGGGTCAAATATGATTGGAAGAATCGTTGAGGAATATGGTATTAATACTTGCAAGCGTTTTTTTCCCCCTCAGAGTATATAATTGACTTTCATTTTATAGAAATTGTAAACATAAAACTTCATGATGTAATTGTCATGAAACATATCTGATTTAAAACAGTTTTAAAGTACAATCTGGTGTTTCCAAGTCTAAACTGGAAGCAACCTGGAGAGGTACAAAATATCGGTAAACCAAAACTGGAACTGAACCCAAATGTTCGTTGGCTCAACTCCTTGATTTCGT
Source organism: Heloderma suspectum (assembly GCF_057233095.1). Classification (NCBI taxonomy): domain Eukaryota; kingdom Metazoa; phylum Chordata; class Lepidosauria; order Squamata; family Helodermatidae; genus Heloderma; species Heloderma suspectum. Next base: position 246,511,152 of record NC_139458.1, read on the forward strand.
ATCTGTTTTACTTCTGGGAATATTTACAAATATGATCCACATTGGAGAAGATTTGCTTAATGTGGGTGTGTGCTTCATCGGCAAAAATTCCTGAATTTGTCAAACTTCTTTCCATGTTTGGCAAATATTCAAGAGCTGGCTGATTCTGTACTACTTTCTAGGAAACCTCTATCCTAGCCTTCCCCAACCTGGCACCCTCCAACCATGTTGGACTACAACTCCCATCATCCACTGCCAACATGGCTAATGGGTGTTGTGGTCCAACACATCTGGAAGGTGCCAGATTGGGGAAGGTGACTCTGTCCCATGTATTCAGCTGTGGCCTGCTCAGGCCTGCCCTCTTTCCATTGATTCCTTGCTCCACCCTTACACTGGCAGTCTTCTGGCTCTTCCAGTTCTCCATCTCCCCCCCGCCCACCGCCCTAACTCTAACCCTAACCCTATGGGAACGAACATTGAATACTAGCTCCTGCTCCAGTGGAGTGGATTGTTTTTGTTTTGATTATCTGTTCTTGGTATATCCATTATATTTTTATAAATATTGTGAGCTGCTTTGAGGACTGTAGTCAAAAAGTGGGGTATAAATCTACTAAGCAAACATCGTTCCCCTTACATTGACCTCTGTTTCCTTCATCTCTTGCCTCAATCCACTGCCTTTTCTACTCACTTACCTCAGGTTCCTGTGTTCTTGTCATTGTCTCTTCTTGTCCAACTTGCAGGGGGTTGCTAGGTTCTTAAAAGATCTGGGGCACAGGCCTATATCACAAATTTGCATATATATATATATATATATATATACACACACACACACACACACACACACACACACACACACATGAGTCTAAGCCCATGTCTAATATATATATGTGTGTGTGTGTGTGTATGTGTGTGGTGTATGCATGCAGTGTGCTTGTGTGTGGGTATAGATTACGTACAAACATGCATAAGAAGTGTGCACTGCCCCCCCCCCTTCACCTCAGACCCCGATTCAGCATTTTGGAAAACATCCCGCTTCTGCTCTGGCCAATTTGTAGTTGGACCACTTCAGCTCAGCACCAAACCTGAGTCAATGTTTGGAAAAATGAGTCTTTGTGCTTCCTGTTGACTACCATGGGAAATTAGAAAAAAAACTGTAACTTTTTTCTCTTGGTCAGAACTGGATAATAATTTGAGGCATAGTAGCCTCCTAGAAGGGGATTACACCTTTCCAGCGTTATAAAAATAGGTGCAGGGTTTATATTTTGATTTTCTTTTAAAGGGAACTGCCAATAACATTTTAATTCCTTGGAAGAATTGGATAAAAATTTCAGGTTACATTGGCCCCTCAGAGGAGATCATGTCTGGGGATTGAACCTGGGACCTTCTGCATGCCAAGCATGTGCTCTACCACTGAGCTACAGCCCTTCCTATTGCTGGATAATGGCAACTGACAAACAAAACAGCCCCAGATTTGTTTCTCTACAATCATGTGAACCCACTCTTCTCAAAGACTTGAGTGAGGAGAAGGAGAAAAACCAACCCTCTTGTCTGTTTGTATAAAGTCAAATACAGTTCAGAACTTCTCTTGCCCTCCGAAGAGAATTCTCTTTAAGAATTCCCCAAGGTATGCTCTGGGTGGAATAAAGAAGAGAAAGAAAGAAAGAAAGAAAGAAAGAAAGAAAGAAAGAACAGGATAGAGGGAAGAAGAAAAGAAGAATGGCGATTGGAAATGTGCATGGGGGTGGGGGTTAGAGAGAATTCCCTAAGTCAAGTGGCTCCTTTCAGAGAGGTAGAACTTCAGAGGAATTTAGGAGGCTGTGCAGGGTTTGAAATGATTGCATGTACTTAAATGAACTTTATGAGGTGAGGTGGCTGAGGGCTTTTTCTAACTTTTTAAAAACTGTAGAACTTATTTAAAAGCCCCAGCAGTTTCTCGATCATGACGCCACATAGTTCTAACCCTCCCTTTGGGATTATTTGAGTCCTACAGCTATTTAGGAGAAATTAAAGTGGAGGGGGAGAAAGAAGTTTGTGGAGGCTGATTGGATCCTTTGCTATGCTGAAGCTACTAAACTTCTGCAGAAGCCAAAGTTTCCAGTTTGGGGCAGTAAAATCAGATGCTGTGTGAAATACCAGTATTTCACATGGAGTTCTTTCTTCCCTTCCTTCTCCCTCTTCAAAATGTCATTGCACGCAAGCTCCCAACAATGGGTATGTAAGAGCAGAAAAGAAAAGTAGGGGTAGAGAGGTTTTTTACACCTCAAAAAAAAATTTATCATACCAACTAAAAAAGTTATGGCTGTTTTTGTTTTCCAATGCAAGTCAATGGGAAAATGTAAAAAATGGCAATTAGGACAGCTCAAAAGATCCGGGGTACAGCTCAAAAAAGATCTGGGGCCCATGCCCAGGTGGACCTTCTATAACAACGCCCCTGCCTGCTTGGCTGTTGCCACTCAGAGCCAAGGGTTTTGAAATAAAAAGGTGTGTATAGGATTGATTTCTGACATAAGCGGGAGAGTGCTATTGTGCTCATGTCCTGGTTGTGGGCTGTTCATAGGTATCTGGCTAGCCACTGCAGAAGCAGAATGCTGGACTAGAACGGCTTTTAGTCTGATCCAGCAGGGCTGTTCTTACATTTTTATGTAATATTATACCATGGTATAGCTTGACATAGTATCCACTTTCACTTTAGCACTAACCATAGTTCCCTATTACATCCAAACTCAGGGAACTGTGGTTTGTTGTAAGCAAGGTTTGATGTCCTCATTTGTTAACTAACCATAGTTAGAACAAACTACAATTACCATAGTTAGAACAAACTACAGTTTCCTTAGTTTGGATGTTGTAGGAATTGTAGTTACTGCTGAAGCTTTCAGTGGCCCAATTTGCACATCGCAACAACCCACAATTTCTTAAAATTGCGAACAAGCCAAAGTGCTCGTGCATTCTGTCCGATCACTCCCGCTGCAAGCGGGAGAGGCTAAACAACCCAGGGTTGCACCTTCCCTGGGTTGTTTAGCATTGTGTCTGAACCCAGACCTCTGGCTTGTCTCTCCCCCAACAAGCCGAAGAAATAACCCATGGCTTGTTCTTGGTTATTTCTCTGGCTTGTTGGGGGAGAGACAAGCCAGAGGTCTGGGGTGAGAGAAAACGTTAAACAACACAGGGATGGAGCATTCCTTGGTTGCTTAGCATGCTGTCTCATGCACAACTATCCATTCTCTTCTGTGCACATGTGAGATGGAGGAGAGTGGAGCAGGCAGCACATGAGCTTCAAGCTCATACAGGCTTGTTCCTGTAATGCTAAATCATGCTATAGTGTTCTGTCTGACCTGGACCTTTGTGTTTCAGTAATGTGCTTTAATCTAGTGAAAATATGGTTGAACTTTAAAATACTTGCAGCAGAAATTATTCTTCTGAGAGAACAATCAGACCAGCATAAGAAAGAATGTACCAAATACTGCAGTGTCCACGTTGATGAAACACTGTCCTTTTCATTACCAGTTGTTGTTAGAAATGGCTGAAAAGGAACAGTCACTTGGCCTTGTAATATCTGTGCTTCCCTGGGGTCAAATGGCTCCTTTGAAAAGCTTATTTTATTTTAAAAAAATTTAAACATTCAAATACTTAATACGGTAATTTCTGTCTCTTTAATGTCAGCATAATAATCATGAACAAAACCTCTAATACCTAACCTTGTAAATGTCTTTTGCTATAATAGCATTAACGCCTGTTGATGTTAAGTCACTGTTATAACCTTCTGATGTAGAATTGTGTTTTTGTTTGGGCACCGTCAGGCGCTCTTCTCCCTTGCCAGTAATAGCCAATGTGGATAGAAATTAACAGGGAATTGTGGCTGTATACCCCACAATCAGCTTTGAGCCACTCCAAATGCTTGAAAGTGTCTTATGCCCTGACTTCTATGCCTTCTCATAGAGTACACTCTCCTGGAATGCTGGTGTGTTTGGGGGTGACATAAAGGTTTTCGTGGGACGCACGCCCTGGTTCATTCATTTCTACCTGTATTAGCTATTACTGGCATGGGGTCAGTATGCTTGGTATAATCTTGAGCAAAAACAAAGCATTGGGCTGGACACAATTCCATGCCATCTTGTAGGATACACTTTTCTGGAAAAGTAGGTGTATGATTTGGAGTGGCCTAAAGCTTATTGTGGGGTGCACACCCATAGTTCTTGATTTGTTTCTAAATACACTGGCTGTTATTGGCATGGGAGTGCCATGCTTGCCAGTTTCTTGCACTGTCAACTGGTCACTTGCTGTTTGTTTGGAGCATGGCCCTTACCCTTCTCAGAGCTTGGGAAGAGGCCTCAGCAACCACATGATGCTTTTGAAGTCCGCACAAGTGCAGTGCCTGGATTTGGCTCCCCTATCTGTCCTGTAATAAGGCAACCTGATGAATCAGAATGAAAAAAAGCCTGTTTTGCATTGAGCTAGACTTTTCAACTGTTAGTGTGTTGTGTGTTATGCTAATCCGTTGTCTCAAATATTTTCTTTAGCAATTATTTAAAAGTTTGCGTGTATTTTTCACTATCTTCACTGGACTCATTCTGGCTGTTGTCTTCTCAAAGCTTGAAAGAAAAGGCAGGATTTCTTTTATTTCAGCTTGCGTTATGCACAAGAAGATAATTCTTGAGCAACTTCAGAATAGCTTTGTACGCTTATATACTGTGTGGGATAGTGAGTCATAGAGGTGGGGAATCAGAGATGAAAAAAGAATAATGTGGCGTTATACAATTGTTGTTGTTGTTCAGTTTTAATATGTGTTCTATGCTGCTATATAAATGATCAGAGCTGGATGATTTTCACATGAGACATTAAAATATGCAGCTATTTTAGTTCATAGTTTTAAGTTTAGAAGTTGCCTTTCTGATATATAAGAACTATTTTATGTTTGAGCCTGTTGCACTGTTTATGTTTTTTGCGAATACTGTTTATGTGAGATACAATGTATATTCTAGCATGCGCAGGTTTTACATTTGTGTTTGAAATTGATTTAAACCTTATCTCTGAAAAAGTCCTTTGATGCATAGTAACTTCCTTTTGCTCTACAATGCAAGTTGTTGAGGATCTCGGTTGCTTAAACTGGCCTGAAGCATCTGCTACCATTGAGTATAATTTGAATGCAGTTTGAGAATAGACAAGAATTAGAACGAAAAGGCCTTTGTCGTAATTGTGGTTCATTATTACCAGTTGATTGGTTTTAGCCTGCCAAACATGATGAATTTTGGGTGGCCTGCTCCAGTCCAATCCTTTGTTTATTTAAAAGATTTATAGTCTATCTTTCAATTCAAAAGACTTTGTAAGGTGTCGTGCGGTCAAAACAATGATAAATAACAATAGATGATATAATTAACTATCAGTATTAAAATCTATGAAATGCATCCTTAAAACAGAAGTCAAAACAATAAACAAACCACTTGTAAAACAAGAAATTAAAAAAAATTGAAGTAGCAGCAACAGCACTAATTTATCATTCATTAAAAGCCTGGGTTCACAAAACAGTTTTAACCTGGCTTCTGAAACTCATTGAAGTGGTCCCTAATCAGATATATTTGGAAAATATTCTACAATTGGGCACCACCACAGAAAAGACCCTATTCCTGTTCACCACTTCCCTAACCTCTGAAGGCAGGATACCCAGAGAAGAGTCTCTGAAGATAACTTTAGTGCAAGGGTAGGTTCATATCGGAGGAGGCCCCCTTTTTTGACCCCACTCTGTTAAATCTACAGTGGGAGCTGTAGATTTACCAGAGTTTCTTCTAATCAAGCCATGTAACAGGAGACTCATTTTGCTACAGGCACAAATAGAGCTAAGCTTTGATTTGCATTGAATCTTGTGCAATCTTTTAGAGTAATACTAGGATTGAAAAGAAATGTAATACTCTTAAGCTATGCATTTTATGGGACCTGGGGTAGGTCTTGGCTTATCCTTTGCTTTGTATAATGCCATAAGATTGGGATCAAGCATGTAAGATGTTAAGGCTGTTTAATGAAAGCTTGGAATGTATCCAGGAATGCCTGGGCTGTAGCTATAGTACAGAGAGACTTATTTTCAAATAGAAGGGAGGCAATGACTTAGGCTACTGACATATCCCACCTACATTTCTAGTACAGGCCTAAGGTGGTCCTGTGAACCTTCTAAGAACATATCCCACCAATCTTGACCATTTGGAAAGGGTATTGCGCCTTCTGGACAGCCCATAGGCCAATACTGAACAATCAGGACATGGTATAGGTAAAGAGTTGCTATGGGAAGCCATTTTGTGCAAGGGGACATATTCCTAAACTCTGGGGAAAGAACTTGGAGGTTGCCAGCACTTCTGTGAGGCCTATGGAACATGCAGATCTTTCTCTAGTAGTAAAGTGTCATCCCAGAAAGTGCATTATCAGCTCTAGTTCTGATGCTGAGAGGTTCTCTCTAGTCCAAGTTTCTTTTTTGCAGCCCCATACATGATGTCTTCATGAAAGAAGGGATGAGGCAACTGACCTGGCAGACTGTGAAGTTTCCCAAATATGGCATGGGTTGTTGGAAACCATTTCAACAGATAATGTCCTAATGCTGGTAAGTTGTTTTGGGTCAGCTCTGTGTGTGTGAGGGGTAGGGGTGGGTTGTTGTTGTTGTTGCAAGCCTTAGAAGGCTGTAAAATGGGCATTGATCCATTTGTTTTGAATTAAAATCTGTTCTTAATTTTCTAGGAGACTGCTGCAAATGCTACAGAGAGTAGGGAATTACACTACACCAAACCTGAAAAGGAAGATGAAACTGGTGTTCAGCCAACTTCTATATTGCTGAGGAACCTGGTTTCAGAGGGAACCTTCATAGCTAGGTAGGTGGAGACCGGTTACTTTTGGGGTTGTGGGGATGGTAGAGGCTGGGTGTAAAAGTAATGCAGCCTGTGCTTTTAAACGAAAAATAAACTGCTTCTTTTTTTCTTAAAACCTTAGGAGCTTGCTGCATTGTCATCCAGCTCATATTACCCTGCGAACCTTTTAGGACTGAAAAGGATTATGAGATGGATTATGTCTCTCCAAGATAATACCACAGAGGAATGAGATCTGTTGTGAGGGCTGCAATGTATGGAGTTCTGGTGCATTGTCTCAGCCAGTATTTATTTGATACCTGCAAAAATTGCACTTCACAGGTTGGAGCTCAGGCCTTGCATGAATGCTGAACATGGACTAAGATGGACATTTCTCAAACTGTGCACAATTTGTGGGAAACTATATTTCCAGTCTGTAACTTACATTGTGACAATGATAACATGTTCCCTCAGTTCTCTTTTTCTAGCTCAGGTAAATATTGATCAGGTTTTAGTACTGATTACCGGGGCTGTAGAGGCAATAAGGTCTCTGAAGGAGCTGGAGAAAGTATTAAGACAGAGTGACCTCTGGATGTTATAACATGTGCAGTGTATGATTCAAGACAGGGATTATGCATCTGTTCTTCACGAGTGTTACACTTCTACCAGGGGCATCAGTGTAGAAAGTATACTGAAAACTGTTAATAAAATGCTCCATTTTGAAAACTGATTGTGTCTCCCCACTGCACCCAATTATAAACAGGCCCAGGCTGTAAGTAGTTAGGGTAGTCCCTTCACTTCATTTACATTTAAAATACTATTGGGGCTTCTAGAGAACACGCCGTTGGTAGGGAAAACTTTCTCCAGTGTGCAAGAACTTAATTTAATATAATCCGTGTAAGAAAATCACATAAAAAGTTAGCAGATTGTGGCGATACCTGAGATTTGAGTGGGGATTCCAGCAGCTTGGTTGAATATCCATCCATGTTGGGGAGAAATAAAATATAGAAATACTATTATGAGATATTTCATATCTGCTCTTGTATATGGGGGTAAACAGAACAAACAAATTTGCAAAGTGAGATTCTGCCCCAACAATTATGCATTGTTGTAGGACACATTATACTTTCAGGTTTCTGAAAGGTATAGGGTATAGTAATAACCCTTATACAGCCTGCCTGCCTTTACTTTATTCTTTTACAACAACCCCATAAGGTAGAATCATGTCATTAATATATATTGTGGGGTGCTGTCTAAATCTTGATGTCGGATCACAGGTCAGGTTTGGAAGGTCCTAGAATAAGGGGCCTGGTATGGTGGGAGGAAGATTAAGCAGCCTGCTTCCATTTGTAAACCACAAAAGAAAATGTGATAATGGGCCTCTATAATGTGATGGGGGCAAAAAAAGCCCACTCTGGCCTCAACAGTTGTAATGCAGCACTTTTGGGTGCACCCAAGAAAGCCATATGATTTTGGAAGCATGGCTTAGGGTTTATGTGAGGTCAACATTTTCCAGTTATGATGAGGGGTCTAGACATTACTTCTTGTTGACCCAACGGACTGGGTTGCCTGGACAAGACTTCATACTGATGAATTTTCCACTGACATCTAGTGAAACCATGAGTTGGAAATCTAAATTCTCCCACTGGCGTTGGTGGTGGACAATAGATGAATGCAGCCAATTGGAGAATGTAGAGCATGTGTTTAGTGATCAGCTATCCAATCACCGCATCCCATGCCTCATACACTGCATCAAAAGCACCAGTGCAGGCAGGGGTTGCTTCCTTTTTTCCCTGGAGCCCATCACCCCAGAGAATAAGCTGCCTTATTCCTTGCTCTGTAAGTGTGCTTTTTTTTTTCTATTGTATTCTTAAAAAAAAAAAAGGAAAAGAAATAGGGAAAAAGCTGTTTAATGCCACCTTTTCTTTTCTTTTCTTTTCTTTTCTTTTCAGAGAATTCACCCTTTCTCAGCCATGTCAAGAGAAAAATCTCCCCAGTCAAATCAAGTCACCTCTAGTGCAGTGGTCCCCGGCAGCACGCTTGCATGTGCTGTGGTTTGGGAGTGGGCTAAAGGAGGTAGTGAAGAGAAGCATTTTTCTAGGACCCTCTTGCAGAACTTGTGCTTTGCATGTGGGTCTGTATGACATTTTTTTAAAGCAGGTCCTTAAGGGGTCTTAAGAGTGACTTGGTTGTGGTTATATGATGTGCTTTGGTGTATTTCTGTGCCTTCATTTAAAGCACAGTGGGCAGCTGTTGAGATTTGGGGTGCCCACAGGGGACTCCGCAGAACCTTATAGGGGCCTTATTCCTCCCCTGCCACAACCACAACAGGAAGTGGCTGCATAGATTCATTCCCAATTATTCTGCTAGGAAACAAGGTGCAAACTATTTGGCAGGGTGGGGTACCGCAGTTCTGTTGGGAAACAAGGTCCGCACATGCTTTGTTTCCCAGCAGAAGTATGAGGAATCCAGGAGCATGACAGCGTGATATGCTGTGTCACGGGGAAGGGGACCTGGTGGGGGCCTCAAAACTCCCCCTGGGAGCTGCACGTTGCCCTCGGGCTGCCTGTTTCCCACACCTGATTGAGAGCATCCTCTGAGTGTCTAGGTGGTCATTGTCATTGTCTTCTTCTGTCTCATTAGCTGGGATCCAGCAGCTAGACCACAGTGGACCAAGTGGCCTGAAATCCATCCCCTCTGGTGGTGGTGAGACAGGTAACTTCTTCCTGCTCCATCCGACTAGCTCGTTTTTCAGACTTGAACAAGTGTGTCTGTGACTCACTTGACCAAGAGAGAAAACTGCAGCTAAATGAATAGGCCCCACTCAGGAGCAGATTTATGAATCCAGCCGAGTGTTTGGGCATCAAGAATTAATTTATATGGGTTGTGGTCTCTGAAACTTCTCTCAAGCCAAATAACACCAAGTGGTACCACAAAATACATATTTGTTGCTCAAACAGCATTAGAGAATAACAAATCTTTGAAATGATGAAACAAGCAAAACACATTACTACATACTATGCATTCATTGATTGATTGATTGATTGCATTTATATCCCACCTTTAGGGGATCCTAATTAGGATGATTAGAAGCATAACAGAAATCATGGCTAGCATATTTCTTAGTAAAATTAAAGTTCTGTTCCTCTCAATAAACAAAGCAGTCATCATTAAGATCTTATAGTTACCTATCTGGCAAACATGGTTTGCAGAGCTTAGGTAATCATGTTTGGTAGGCTTCTCATTCTCCCAGGACCTCTTCAAGCAATCAAATCAAACTCTTTTGCTTTTATAACCCTTATGTTAATGATTACATCATCTAAGTTTTGGACCTGATCATACCACTGTTCCTGTTTCTCTCAATGTAGGCATGTTTGCCATTGACACCAGTAAAACCTTAATGAAAGTATCTCTGCTAAGCTAAGCAGCTTTCTGGCTGTAGTACTTAACTAACCTCCTTGTGGCAACCTTGCTCCATTTCCAAGAATACATTCCATTACTCACAGTTGTCTCACAACACACACAGGGAACTAATCGCATCTATTACTAATCACTTATGATTAGCATACACAGATAATTAGGAATAGCACTCCTATGAAATACAATTAATTCTTACCAACAATACATGTTACATTCATACTCGGTGACAGTGGTGGGAAACACCACCAGAAGGGAACGTATCAGGGGTAGCCTCTTCCTATTATGGCTGCAGCAGGGGAGGGAGGTGGCCCTGTAGGGTTCTACCAAGTTCCACAACTATCTCCAAATCCATCTCCTCTGGTGGTTTCATAGGATGCATTGGTATCATAGGGTGCCGAGAACCTCCATTTTCTCACCCTTTCGGGGTTAAGGTTTCAGATCCCCATTGGACAATAAAGCAGACTCACATTCAATCAGTTTCAGTCCTTCCTAGAGTTGTATCATGCAATTGCAGCAGTAAAATATCCGTAGTCCACTCTATTGCTCTTCCTCCTCCTCACCTTCCGAGTCTCCTCATCAGAACTAGGGCTGATTTATCTTTTCTCCTTGGTGGAAGGAGGCCCCATATAGCCAATCCTAGGATGACGTGGAAATTGCAAGGGGCTGGAGTTTCTGGCCTTGGGGGGTGGGAGGGGCTGTTACAGCCACCCAGGGGCTTCTGGCGTGGAATTTCTAATGATGTGGAGACATAAATAATCCATCAAGGTGAGACTTCTGGCAATTTGACATAAAGTATCCCTGTCTACTACACAGGTGATTTGCATGCAAATCCAATTCTGTAGTGGTCCACGTGTCCTAGTATAAAGCAATCATGTTTTTAGTTTCCTTTTGTCTAAAATCAAGCAATTAGCAATGCCTCTCTTCTTACCTTTTGTTTGTCTAGTCAGATTTTTGTTTGATAATCTAAATTGGTTTCAAGGCTTTTGGAGTTTGGATTGTTGCTTCTGATATTTATTCAAGCTTCACTACAACAGTTGCCTTGTCACCCTAGCAGCAAAGCATAAGTGTTGATTTCAGCTTGTTGCAATCACAACCAACCACTGCTGCTGCACTGGAGATGGTTTCAGTTTCTATATGGGGCCAAATATTTCAGTATTTAGAGCTATTATAGAAGAAACCATTGCCCTTCCAACCCCAAGATCACAAATGCATAGTCAGAACAGCCAGAAATAAAGTAGAAGCATTTTATAAATCTCCAGATAAATAGGAAGAGCACTGCAACATTTTGCCGATCTTTTCATTCTGCTTGCAGGAGGTAGGGGGCACTTTCAGTTGCAGAAAAGCACAGTATTTTATGGGCCTTTTTAGTACTGCTTTCAGATACTATGCTATGAGCTGGGTGTGGTCAAAATTTCAAGAGTTGCACTGTCCATCTTACAATTGGAGAAGACTGGCCTATTGATAGAAAGCAAAGTGCACTGTGTATTATGCAACTACCTTGTAAAAAGATGTTGAAGTTCTTAAGAAATCCACAAGTGATGCAGAAACTGCCTGATGAGAATTTTTAGCAAGTGACTGGTTTTGCTTCAGGGTATGCATATTTTGTCTGGATGTTAAGAATCTCCCTCTTAATATTTCTGGCTCTTGCATCTTACCTTTGAGTCTGGAATTCAGTGCACATTTTCAGCATAGAGATTTCTGTTGCCTCTTGTCTCTACAAACTATAACCAGGAGGCACTTTTCTCCTATTGTTATCATGCTGGTTGAGAAATAGCACATAGAGCGCCTGGTGTTTTTCCTTGCCTCTGAGTGAGATACTCTTGTTACTGGCAGATTATATAAACCTGATATATCTGTAGACTGCATCACCAATGTGATCGTACAACTAATGCTGATGTTTTTATTTTTTTAATATCTTGACTTCTCACAAATGTATTTTAACTCTTCATTGCAGTCTCATTTATTGGAATGATTTAGAGGCAGTCTATTGGCTGGATAGTCATATGTCTGGATAAATTGATGGGTGCTATACCCATGGGATCACATGGCATGATTATATTAGTGGAGAGTGGTGTATGGTGGGGGGGGGGAGGCATGGATAATATGGCATTTAAAATAACAGATTAAAAACATAATGATTCTGGTGTGGATATTTTGATACATGGGAGAACTCTGGTTGATACATGGGAGAACTCTAAGGAACAGCAGTGGATTATAGCTGTCTTGGGTAATTAGTAGTTTCTGGTTTTGAGATCCTGATTGTATTTCAGAAAAATTGGGTCTCTTGATAGAGATTTATCAGTTTGTGTCTTCTTGACCATTATTTTAGAACTCATGAACTGGCTTAGCTTTGCACGAGTAGGAACAGCCATTATATTGATACAGTGAAGGCTGCAAGTGAACTTACACAGCTGTCAGAGTTGGACATACTGTGCTCACCGCATCTGAATGAAGCCATGTCTGCTGGCACCCCTAGGCATGGCCTCTGTAGCCCCTTAAGGAGGGGTATCTCCACTCCATTCTTCTGAGGGGGGCACTGCTCCACAGCAGTGGGGAGGGGGCAGGCGTATAACTGTGTCTCTTGGCCTATTAATTTTACATGGCTTCAAACTAAATGGACTACAAAACTATGCACTGGTTAGGGAAGTCTTCCCCTGGTGACTGAAAGTGTACTTACAGACTTTAACCACATGGACACATTTAAATTAATTTAAATTAATGCATTAAAAATAATAATAACCCTGCGGTGCAGACCCCTAGAGTCCCCTTAGCATGTATGCAAATTTTCAGGTGTCTAGATTTCATGGTCTTGGAGCTATGGTGGGGATAGATGGACGGACATACATACTCTCTTGTTATTATAGATAATGCTCTCTCAAAACTCATGTTCTCACAGAGTTGTTAGCTGCGCATCCCAGGATGGTATAAGAGCAGATAGTGTTGTATAGGACTTGAATGGGGGAGACCTGGTGCAAATTTGTATTCAGCTCTGAAGCTTACCTCAAGGTCTCCCTCTGCCTAACCTACCTCACAGGGTTGTTAGGTTAAACCAGGATGTAAAGGCGATACACATAATCTGTGCCACCCTGAGTTCCTTGGAGAAAAGATGGAGTACAAACAAAAGTAAATAAATAATCTGTCCTTAAGGCCCTCTCAGATGGATTCCCATTATCCCCATTGCTCATTCTGATTCAGAATGTTATTTGTTTATGTCTTTGTTTGGGTGTATTTCCTTGTTTGTTTGTTACATTTATACCCCACCTTTCCTCCAAGGAGCCCAAGGCGGTGCGTATGAACCTCTTTCTCTTCATTTTATCCTCACAACAACCCTGTGAAGTAGTTAGCCTGAGAGTCAGTGACTGGCCCAGACACACCCAGTGAACTTCAGGGCCAAATGGAGACTAGAATGCAGGTCTCCCAGTCCTAGTTCAACACTCTAACCGCTGCACCACAGTGACTCTCACCATACCACATATGCTACCGTTCCAGGCACAACCCCCCCTCCAGGCAGTTTACAGAGTTAAAAACAGAAGAAAATTGAAAGATAAAATACCAGTAATACAAAAACAAAACATTCAATACCACCAATAAAATAGCACCCATTACAATTCTGATGCTGGTCAGCTACAAACAAGCATCAGTTACTCAATTAATAGCTGCATGATCATGGATTCAGTTTTAAGATATAACGAGTCTAGACTCTGTTGGTCTAAATTAAATTCTCATTTTATTTAAAGTTAGATTATATTTAATAAGATACACTTAATATAACTGATTTTTAAACAGATGATGCTAGATTTGGCTATACAAGCTTTAACACAAAACAAAAGTTCTTGACAGACTTTATCCAGCATTTTTCCATTCAATTTTAACATTTTGTTGAATTCAACTCGCACTCCCCTCTATTTTCTTTTAATACATTTGGAATAGCTTGTGGTGAATGTTAGCATTAATCCTTCCAGTAAAGGCACAAAACCATTTATCTTCAGTATTTAGGTAGCTGAGTTAGCTGAAATGGCACAGAGGATAACCATCCAATTTAGACTAGACTTTCAGCGCAGTCCCATACATATAGGATGTATATGAAGTAACTCCCATTGAGTTAAGTGAATTTTACTCCGGGGGAAGAGGGACTTTGGTATGGCTCTACTATTAAGGCAGAATGAAGTGGCTGCCTCAGGCAGCAGATGGTGGAGGGGTGGGAAACAGTGGTGAGATGTTGGAGGAAAGAGTTGTGCCATGTGGTCTGCCCTGCACCCCTTGAGGTTGCCTGCTGTGGTAGAGGATGCTGTTCAACTGTCAGCCCAGTTGGCTTCTGTTAATGGAATGGCAAAGGCACCATCTTGTATTTTGCCTCAGGCAGCAAAAGGTCTTGGTTTGGCCTTGAAGACATACGAGATTGCATAAGTTCTGGATTGTAAATAACATGGTGAAGGCAACCGGGATGAGAGGATTTCCTGCCTGTCAAATTGATGCTATTAAAAACCATCCTGTATTTAGTTTGTCTTCTGTGTTCAGATTATTATCTTTTGGTAGCACAAGGAACATGGAAACATCCATCTACGGATTCCTAAATTAAGTGGTTGACTGGTTTTTAACCTCACAGTATTCTGTTTCAATTAACTTGAGCACGCTCCGGGAGAGAGCGGAGGACAGGAAGACCTGGCGTGCTATGGTCCATGGGGTCACGAAGAGTCGGACACGACTGAACAACAACAACAACAAATTCTGTTTCAGATCCTGGATTAGTTTTGACTGAATTTAGATGTGATTATAGGCTAGACTAGAGTCTTGGGTTTGTTCCCTGTGCAGCCAGCTGCCTCTGTTTACAGTGAAACCAGGAATGACCTTAAAAAGCCAGAGTCTAGTTTTGGTGACAGTTTTTCCAGTGAACAGTTAATATCAGCAAGCCCCTTCTAAAAGGAATCACCTGTGTTTTTCACAGCAGTTAATGGCAAATACATATTGCAGTAGGCAATGCTTTGACTATTCTGACTGATCATGAACTAGCGCTACAAAGAATGAATTTCTTTCACCCATCCTATGATAAGGCATAGAATTCAATTTTTGATGGATCACATTAGTTTAGGCTAGACCTTTAAAAGCTGGAAGACTGAATTGTGCCAGAGGTAGTATAGTCTGCAAACAGGAGTGCCCAAAGAGTGGTAGGTTGGATTATGAATCTGTTATAGTCCTAGTGTAAGTACATCTAAAACTGCTCAGTGAATAATATTTCATTCATTTGGGGCAATGGGAAAAAGTAGTGATGAGGAAGCATTTCATCCCTGTTGGTATCAAGCTGGAACCATGGCTTCTGGTGGAAACTGAAGCATTTACAGAGGGTCCCAAATTCAACCCCTGGCATCTCCAGGTAGGGCTAGGAAAGAATCTTGCCAGAAACCCACTGTTGGTCAGTGTCGATAGTACTGGGGTAAATGGTTCAGTATAAGGCAGCTTCCTGTGTTCCACAGCGAGGAGAGGGAGGTGTGTTCTAAAGTATTTACACACCGGTTTTCTATTAAAATATTCAAAGTCATTATATTTAAAAATTCCCTAACTGTAATTAAAAAACCACAATAAAACAATTTGAAACAATTTGCATAGCAATTCCAGCAAAAAGCAATATAAAATCAGAAATAGACTGGTAAAAGCAGCAGCCACCAGTCACCAAACAGAAGCCTTTGAGAATAAAAGGGTCTCAACCCATAATCTAAATCGTACGTGTTGGTGCCTATTGAACCAGTGTGCCAAAGATACTCAGTACCTAGGGGTGCCGTAACTGGAAAGGCCATTCACCACTTGCCTAACCTCAGAAGGCAGGGACACCCAGAGTAGGACCTCAGATGCAGATCCTAGACTTCAGACAAGTTCATATGGAAGACAGCACTTCAGGAACCCAGGTCTCAAGTTGTTTAGGGCTTTAAAGCTGAAAACCAGCACATTGAATTAGGAGCTAATGATGATTTTTTTCTTTTTTGTTGTTGGTAAACTATGATCTGACCTGTGCACTCTGTTTAATAATTGTGGTGCTGTATTCTGGACCAGCTAAAGTTTCTGAACTTCAGAAACTTTAAGAACACCCTGAAATAGAGCACATTGCCATAATCCAACCTGGGTGTTACAAGAACATGGTTGACCGTAGCAACGATATCCCCAGCCAAGGCCACAGCTGATGCTCAAGTGTAAGCAAGCTAAAGATGCTTTTTTGCCATGAAGGCTACATGACCCTCCGAAGTAAGGGCTGCACCCCCAAGCTTCTCCTTAGGGAGGAGTACAACCTCACCTAAAGTGGGCTGAATACCACCTCCAGAAGCCAGGAAACCACTTTTTAAAAGCAGCTCTATCTTGCCTGGATTGAGCTTGTTTGTTAGCCTGCATTCAGTGCCCTTGCTCAGGCCACTCCCGGTGGCTGCATTTACCAGTTATGGATCTCCTGCCATCTTCTCTAGTTGTGCTGTCAGACTTACTGGACTTTCTACCTTCTCTGCCTCATCCCCAGGCATTCTTGACCCCTGAAAACCCCTGGCTGTTAGTGAGTAGCAGGACCAAGTGGAACAGGACAACACTGTAGAGGCATGACCGTTTAATTTGCCCCAGCACTTTGCTGCTGCTTTGGCCAGCTTCCCTGGGGCAACCTATGCCAGGCATGTGGTTTCTACCTGTGTCTGTTGATCACAAGGTTGTAAGTTTTCTTTGTGTAAACCTGGATTGATTTTCAAAATATAGTATCCAGCTTTGTAATTATGTTGTGCTGTCTCAAACCCCTGTACTATTTATTTCCTCTACATTCTACTGCAAGCACAGCCATAAGAAAGCCAACTCCTGAAGGATGAGCCTCAGTCATCTTTACGTGTGGTATAAAATCTTATCTACTAGCGTTTTAACAAAAGGCATTGCAGGATAGTTGTATCAAGAGTGATTTTTCTCCAGATCCAGTTCTCTGTGAAAAGTCAGTTGCCAAGTTTATCCTTGCTGCATGTTCTGGATAAATGGATAGGGGCCTGGTTTAATTCAACACATTCTGCAAACTTCATCTCTATTGAATTTACACAGTCCACCAAAGGCCCATTGGAAAAATAAGTGACATCCAGGTATAGGAGGCCACTGGTTGTCACTGTCTGTGCTATTTTTAAACCAGAAAAGCTCAAGCCAGATAGATATTTGCCTATTGGAAAGCAGAACATCCTTGATCCAGAGATTTTTGTTTTGTTTTGATAAAGACAGAGTTCTGGTATCAATGCTCTCTCATTTGTGCTTGTATATTTTATAATATAAACAGCATTTGAAGGTCAGATCTTTCCTGGTCTCTCTGTCCAGTGTTGCACAACATAAATCCAAGGAAGGAGAAAACAGATTGCTCCATATTCTGACAATTGTTTTAAAATAATTTTTGGGATGTATAGCAGTTACTTACATTTATACTTTTTCTCTCCTCATTCTACTTAGACCAAGGTTGGGCAGCCTCCAACTCCCATCAGCCCCAGCATGGCCAATGGTCAGGGATGATGGGGTGGTAGTCCAGCAGCATCTGGAGGGTCCCCACTCCTGACTTGGAAGAACATCCTTTCCTTCCTTTCAAGGTTGTACTACTTATGAAAGTTCGCAAGAGCCTTTGGAAGAGTTGATTTAGTGTGCAGCATTGCTTAGGGATCAACAGGCAGGAAGACTGGTTTCTAAAATCTGATATCAACTCCCTGTAATAGTGAACTCATGTGGTGAGTGCTGACAGGATTGTAATCACTGAGAAATAAGAGGGGGAGGTATTCATATGCTTGTGGGAACCCTGAAGTTTTCAGAAGTACCACAAAACTTTAGAAAAAAAGTCTAAGGGGACAACCCCCTGCACAAACTTACACATTAGAACAGCCCAATGAGGTCTGAGCATGCTCAGTAGCCACAGAATGCTGGGTGTCTATCGGAGGGGGCACAAAGGAAACGGGGGGCAGTGGAATAGACTATCCTGGAAGAAGGCATAATTGGTTGGCTAGCTGGAATCCTGAACAGGAGCAGTTTGCTGCAACATTTTGTTGCAGAGCTCTTCTTATACAACATAGTACATCTGGATCTATTTTTGGATTTGGACTTTTATGTACTGTTAGGTATTGAAATCTGGTCACTCATTTCAATGATCAAGGCCAAAGCAGGGTCAGTATCCAAGGTATACTGAGACAAGGGCACAGAAAAAGCAGATGTTGTGCCAGCATATGCTAGTTGGAGTTGTCTCCTCCTTAAGGAAAGGGTGAATCCTGGTCCATCCTGGTTTCTCTCCATCCCTAATTTGGCTGCTACAAGATTGTGGCTAGTTACAGCTGCTATTAGCTATGCCCTTGCTGGTCCAGTGCTTTGGACTGTCTGTCTGAGTACTTGGGACAGCCAAGGTTTTACAGATGGAGAGGGATGTACATACACTGCATTAAACAAACAAGAGCATGTTGTAAAGAAAGAGGAGTGTTGACCAATTGCTAATATGTTAGTTGCAGCCCAGATTCTTATTGCAAAATTTTGTCGAAAGAAATACCACTTCTTAAGTTATGGGAAAATAGCATATGGCAAAGAATATTAATGTACAAAATAACCCTATATTAAAAAAAATCTGGGAAGGTAGAGCAACAAAGGAAGACTCAGTGAGACTCTGGAGTAAATTTATTATATTATTTATTATCCAGTAAATTTATTTACTGGAAAGGAAGAAATAAACTTTATAGTTCAACTGGAGTTCTGGAAGCAATTTAATCTTTGAAAAATAGAGCATTTGAGTCAGAACAATATTGTTATTTTTTATTTACTCTTTATTGTTGAATGTCCTATGTAATGAGTGTGAATATAAATGGAGAGTTTTTGTTATTGTTGTTATTAGGTTGTATTATCTCTGGCTCCTTTAGTATCTGATTCTTGATTGTATATTTGTACATTGTATTTTTTTTTTTTAATAATAAAAATTACAAACAAAAACAAGAGCGTGGAGAAAATAAACTTCTGAACCCCAGCAATCCAAACTCAGTAACCTGTATAAATTATGCAAACTGAACAAATTTGTGTGAGTTTTCTTACACTGCATAATTTATGTTATTTTTGCTCATCATATAGAGTTTTGCAAAAGACTGAAGCTCTGCCCCCAACCACTGAAAAGCTTATTCAGCCTCACTCTGGCTTCTGAGATTTCAATAGGCATTCCCCACACACTTTTCAAGCACATTTTTGCAGATGTAATAGCTAGAAATGTCCATATTAAAAATGAAAGCTGAGATTCTCAGGAAGCTGGAAGTCATGTGAAAGACTCTTGACATTGTACCAGGGAGTTTTCAGATGCAGAGCGACAGTTGCATGGAAGAGCTCCCCTCTTTCTGATGCTTGTTGTTGCTTTTCTCTCTAGCTTCAATAGCTGTATATTTTACAACTTCCCACTGAGGGAAGAGCTATCACTTTCTTTAAATTTATTCATTTGTTTATTTCAGTTTTATAAATCATTCTGCCCTAAAGTCTTGTATGTATTCAAGTCCCATTTTTAATTCTCTCTTCCTCACAGTGGTTCCATGAGATTGGTCACTCATATTCCCACTTCTCAGTAGGAGCTGAGGTATAGACAGATTTTTGTCCCTTTTTTGGCATTCTTTTTACCTGTCATCCATATAGCCAAGATTTAATAAATATGTCTTGAATTCTGTTAGCTGCAAGCAGGTATGGATGGATTAGACTATTTCCAGTCCGTGTCTATTTCACATGCGTTCATAAGTCTGTCCCATCCCATTTCTCTATCCATCTGCAGTTTAAAAACACACATGCACAAATTCATATTTAAACACAAATGTATTTTTTTCACAAAACGCATATTTTAAGATGTGTTTTATTTTAAAGTCACACATTTTTGAACATGTTATCCTAAAATACCCATTTTTATATACATGTTTTCTGAACCAAGAACAGTATCACAACATTTGAGACGTGCAAAAACTGGATGATAACTGTGTTCCAATCTGTATGTTAGTCTGGAAAGTGCAGGTCAGGTTTGTTTGCTTATCAATACGGACCTCATGAGGTTCTCAAGTATTGCTAACTGCAAGTAGGAAACTAGGAGACCTTCATGATGTGTATGAAGTATTCCAATAACTACATGGCTGAGCAGGATTTGAATGCAGACCCAAATCTGTTGTCTTGAACAGGCTGGCCCTTTTGTTCCTTGCAGATCTCCTTATGCTAGGCAAGGTGGTGGAAGTATGAAACAATGTAAACTGCAATTTCTTATGTAATCTTTATTAAATGAGGATGATGCTGAGGATTATCCCACACAGGCCTGGATTATCCCACACAGGCCTGGATTATCCCACACAGGTAGTAGGCTTTATTGCACATC
The DNA here is from genome assembly GCF_057233095.1 of Heloderma suspectum. Classification (NCBI taxonomy): domain Eukaryota; kingdom Metazoa; phylum Chordata; class Lepidosauria; order Squamata; family Helodermatidae; genus Heloderma; species Heloderma suspectum. The sequence continues at coordinate 246,531,723 of NC_139458.1, forward strand.
ACAATAAGCCACGCAGAAAATAAGCCACAGTGGCTTGGTTGTTTGATCACTAACCCATCTTACTCCCGGATTAGGCTTGCCGTGGCTTGTTTCTCCCTTAGTCCTCCTGCCTGCTTCCTTCATGTATCAAAAGGGCTTTTGCAGCACAACCTCAGCAGCCTACTCCTCTACTCCACTAATGAGCGCAAATGCGCTTATTAGCAGAATAGAGGTTTTTTGGTAGATTATTTTTCACCTTTAGGGAGATTTGCACAAATTTGCTGAAGGGCAGTAGTTATTGTGAATATGTGGAGTCGTTACAGTGAATTTGCGCAAATCTCCCCAAAGGTGGGGGAAAATGGTATCTAGGGAGGTGACGAGGTGGAGGAGTAAATTAACAAGTGTCATTTCTTATCAGTGTATCAGAGGAGGGAGGATAGTGACAAGGGTGACAACCCACTGGGCTGTTGTGTCGTGCGAACCAGGTCAGTATCAATATTGAATGTTATTTCCTTTCCCTCCCTTTTGAGAAAATATGATAGTCCAGGTTCAAGAGTTGGGAGCTAGATGCCAAAATCACTAAGAAACCAGTAAATGCTAGCACACTGTTACATTTTGTCAAGTCATAGCAAGGGGAGACTGTGAAGCAAATATGTGAAGCAAATAATTTCATGTACATCTAGCAAATGTAGGTGATTGTGATCATTGTTATAAAAAAAAATACTGACTTGCAGTAGCATACTGCAAAAGGTTCCTTAAGAGACATCACTAAAAAAGCTGACTAAACAGAGAGAGTTGAAATTTAGGTGACATTCATATTTTATCATTAACTTCTACGGACCCAGGATTTTACTTGAGGAAGCAATATTCCCTTTTAAAAGTGAGTTGTGTCCTTTTCTTTAAAAAGCTCTTCCAAAAGAAAATGTTAAGAATTTAGCAGACTTAAATTTTTAGAGGATTTTAAAAGGCACTCTAAAAACTAAGCTTGGTTAAAAAAGAGTTTCTCAGTAAAAGCCCAGCATGTGATGCTGAAAAAGAAAGTCAGCAGTGAACCAATGACACAGTATAAAATCTTATCTCAGAACTACTGACTTTATTCCTCAAGTAATTATTTTTATCCTTCAATAGGTGCATCTGCCTGATATTGTGCTAACATTGCTGCCTCTCTTGTTAATTACACTCTTTTAAACTTGGTTCACAAGGGCAATTTAGCAGAGTGTAGTAATTAATTCAGCCCAAATCAAACACAGTAAAAAAAAAAAAAAGGCAATTAGGTGCCAAACTACATACACAGTCTTTATTTCTTCTCTGAAGCATTTATGTTGGCAAACAGAAGTGAATGTCAAGACTGGCAGTATGTAAGGTAGTGAACCTTTGCCTGAATTGTTTAAAAGAAAACATTTTACTTGGTTCTGTTTTTAAATCTTATATTTAATTCTGCACAGGTGTGCTTGCTGGAGTTTAATGGATCTATCATTTGCAGGCTTATAGTTGAGAGAGATGGGAGGGCCATGCTACACTTGGTGTTACAATAAAAATATTTATATCCTCCTGGAGCATGTAGTTCTTCTAACAGATCAGCATTTCCCCTATACGTACCTGCACAGAAGTATATCAGGAGCCCAAAAAGAAAAAAGAAAAAAAGGGGGTGGGGTGGGAGGGAGAAAGAAAGGGAGAGAAAGAGAACACCAAATCTCTTTAAGCTTACTAAAGCTTTCCTTCCATCTCACCTGTGCTGGTGGTAATGGTGTGGGGATGATTCTTTCTCACCACAAGTATTCAGTTTCTTGTCTTAACTTTTATTTGTTCTTTGGTAACAAACTTCACCCTATCCACAGTTCTCCATGGTTTGGTAACATCTAAGATTAACTACTATAATGCATTATATGCAGGGCTGCCTTTGAACAGTGTTCAGAAACTTATGTTAGTTCAAAATATAGTCACTAGGCTCTTGCCTGGGACTGGTCAGTGGGAACATATATCACCTGTATTGAAAGAATTTCACTGGTTTCAGGCCTATTCCAGACATGTCAAAGTTCTCGTGCTTATCCCTAACGCCCTATATGGCTTAGGTGTGTAAAGGTATGTGTGCTTCCATACCAACCTGCCTGTGTATTGGGTTAATCTTCAGAGGTACTTCTCCACCATCAAAGATAAGCTGGGGGATAACCAGAGAGAGCACTTCACTCCCTAGAAAGGCCCATCTGGCCCCACCGTTGTTCTTCTTCCAGACAAAGATATGTTTATTCTCCCAGGCTTTAAATTTTTTAGAAATGTATTCTTTTACATGCTGGTATATTTTATTTTTCTATTTTATCTCATTTTTGTAAACTGCCCTGAAAGCTCAGCTGCATCTTTTACATAAATACATTTTCAGGAGTTTTAGTAGGTCTGCATGGTACTAAAAATGGTTTTGTTTTGGTTAAAGGCCTTTTAAAAAGAGGCTGATATTTTAAGTAAATTGCAGGAAGCTCTGAAAGCAAACCCAGGGTGGCGGACAGGGAGGGAGTAGGGAGCACCAAATACAAAAGAAAAAAGAGGCAAGCCTCAAAGTGGTACTGAAAAGTAATAGGGAACTGTAATGAAATAGTAAATTGTCCGACATGTTTCAGTGGAAGCCTTCCTTGAGGCACAAGAATTCAATTCGTTGTGTTCTGGGGAGAAAACGGGTCTCAAGAGAATACCAGAATAATTCAACAAATGAAAGGTTTCCACTGAAATGCATTTACTTATTAAGGTAACCTGTTATTTTTCAGTATCATTTTAATGCTTGCCTCTTTTAATGCTTGCCTTTGAATGCAAATCTACCACCATGCACAGCAACTTACAATTTAACATTTGAGCAAGTTTCCCAGGTACTTTGATGAACATATTAATTCCTTAGCCTTATGTTCTTGTGCCCTCCTCCCCCACCCCCAAAGGCTGTTGTTTCTGTATACATCACATTTACAGTACTTTCAAATGCAGTGATTTCCAGTTAGTATTGGAAGCAGTTCACACATTTCTGCTCTTATTCACACATTCCACTGCAACTGATCCAGTTTTAAGATGTGAAGAGATAAGTTACCAAGTGGAATTTATGTGTGTGTACATTCGTCCTGTGGAAGGCTTGACCTGAGAGTTTCCAGTGGCTTTTGAGTAGGAATCCTGCATCAATGGCTAGAAGGTTAAGGAAAAAATTCATTCCTCCACCAGAAACTGTGTGTAAGAACTGGAGTTCCATTTTCCATCTTGGGATATGTGTGTGTGTTCTCGGTTTGATTGACATACACCTTAAACATAATGGACTCACTGCAAATGGCTGCTTGCTTGAGTGGATAAGAAATTGTCATCTGCCATTCTTGGCTACAATTTAGTGTGCTTTCAGAGATAACAGAGAAAGTATTTTTTTGGCTCAGCATGAGGTTGTCTTCATTTTGTGAATATGTTTGATGGAGTCTGTAATATATTTTAAAATTTGAGTTAAGTCCTAGAAATATGGGCTGGATCCAGAATTGTATGAAGCAGAACTTTCATGAATGCCCCTGCAAGGGTAGAGGGAAGGCAAATTTTGCTGGTGCCTTGCAGTTCCCTGTGCCCCTCCCCCCAAAAAATCTGCTTCAGAAGGTTGGGAGCCCCTGCAGAACAGCATGGGAAGTGGCAGTGGGACTGCAGGGAAAAGGGGAAATTGACAAAATACACCCGCAGGAACATCCAGTTAGCAGAGCGGGAGTTTCCAGTGGATCTGACTCGCTTCCATGAATGGAAAGAGCTCTTCTGTTTGCAGAACAGCAGGGCTAGATCCAACCCATGATTATTTAATTAGGATTATCTGGTCATTTACAATTTCTATGAATAGTCATGGACTTAAATATTGGTGGCTACCAAGAAGAGGACCCTTTCTGTTGTGGCACCCCTGTTATGGAATGAGCTTCCCAGAGAGGCTGTCCTTTGTGCTCTTTCCGGTGCCGCGTGAAGACCTTTTTGCTTTCCCAGGCATTTTAATCTTTTAGTTCTGTTGTTTTAAATCTCTGCATTGCTGCTAGGTTTTGTTTTGTTTTTACTTTTGTACTGTAGTTTTAAACTTTGAAGGGCGCAATCCTATCCAGATGGCTGTAAACCACCTAACACAGAGGCTTACAGCCATCCAGTGCAGAGCAGGTGGAGCAGTGGAGGCAATCTTTCCCTCTGTGCTCCTCCCCCTCTGTGTTTTGGTTAAATGGGCTTTTTTGCCCATCTAGCTCGGGCTCTGCAGAGCAGGAGGGAAGGGGGATGGGGAGGCTTGGAGATATGGTGTAAGCCAGTCTCCCCTGGCCCCTCCCCTCCCTACCCATTGACACGCCCCCTTTCCCTCCTCTCCGAGGTTGCCTTTGCAACCTCAGAGAGGCAGCTGGTGCCGTTCTGTCCACGCTGGCTACAAGGGGGAGGGAGCTCGGATTCCTGGCTCCGAGGTCAGAGTGTTGTCTCCGACCTTGGATCCAGAAATCTGAACTATCTTATGGCCCCCCAAGACTCTGTCTAGGAGGTGATAAGATTGCTCCCTCCATTTTATATTGTATTTTATGCTGTACTTTAATTGTTTTAATTGTTGTGAACCGCCCAGAGAGCTTCAGCTATTGGGCGGTATAGAAATGTAATAAATGAATAAACAAACAAATAAATAAATGTACATTAACAATTTCCAATACTAATTTTTGCGCTGTATAAATGGGAACATAGCTTCCAGCCATTCCTCATGCGGGTATAGCTTGGCAAGTGTTTTTTACCTGTTTGTTAGTGCTGTGGTGATCATTTTATTGCATTTTATTTTGTATTGGTAATTTTAGAGTATTATCTTAACAGTGTTCAGTGTTGTATTGTTTTTATGTGGTTTGATAGCTGCTCTGGGCTCCTTACGAAGGATATTGATTGAGAGATTGATTGATTGATTGAGTGATGGGAGATCGATTGTATGCTCCAGAGTTCCAGAACTCCAGATAGCATTGTTCTGTATTACATGGGCATGCTTTATTTTAATAAGCATAGAGCTAAATCTTATTGTAAAACAGTTTTGCCACCTCTTTTTTTTTCTTGCCCCGTTGCTTTGCCTTTAACAGCAGCATGAAATGCAGGAAAACATCCGGTGAAATGTTTCCTGGCATGGTGAGAAAAGCAATAACAAAAGCTTGTTGTTGTTGTTTATTCGGTCAGTCGCTTCCGACTCTTCGTGACTTCATGGACCAGCCCACGCCAGAGCTTCCTGTGGGCCATCACCACCCCCAGCTTCCCCAAGGTCAAGTCCGTCACTTCCAGAATATCATCCATCCATCTTGCCCTTGGTCAGCCCCTCTTCCTTTTGCCTTCCACTTTCCATCAGCATCTTCTCCAGGGTATCCTGTCTTCTCATTATGTGGCCAAAGTACTTCAGTTTTGCCTTTAATATTATTCCCTCAAGTGAGCAGTCTGGCTTTATTTCCTGGAGTATGGACTGGTTTGATCTTCTTGCAGTCCAAGGCACTCTCAGAATTTTCCTCCAGCACCACAGTTCAAAAGCATCTATCTTCCTTCGCTCAGCCTTCCTTATGGGCCAGCTCTCGCAGCCATAGGTTACTATGGGGAATACCATTGCTTTAACTATGCGGACCTTTGTTGTCAGTGTGATGTCTCTGCTCTTAACTATTTTATCAAGATTTGTCATTGCTCTCCTCCCAAGACGTAAACGTCTTCTGATTTCCTGGCTGCAGTCAGCGTCTGCAGTAATCTTTGTGCCTAGAAAGACAAAGTCTGTCACTGCCTCCACGTTTTCTCCCTCTATTTGCCAGTTATCAATCAAGCTGGTTGCCATAATCTTGGGTTTTTTAAGGTTTAACTGCAACCCAGCTTTTGCACTTTCTTCTTTCGTCTTCGTCATGAGGTTCCTCAGCTCCTCCTCGCTTTCAGCCATCAAAGTGGTATCATCTGCATATCTGAGACTGTTAATGTTTCTTCCAGCAATTTTAACTCCAGCCTTGGCTTCATCAAGCCCAGCACGTCGCATGATGTGTTCTGCGTACAGGTTGAATAGGTAGGGTGAGAGTATACAACCCTGCCGTACTCCTTTCCCAATCTTAAACCAGTCCGTTGTTCCGTGGTGTGTTCTTACTGTTGCTACTTGGTCGTTATACAGATTCCCCAGGAGGCAGACAAGATGACTTGGTATCCCCATACCACCAAGAACTTGCCACAATTGTAAAAAGCTTTACCTTTTCCTGCACCTGCTACTGAAGGTGCAGGGAAAGGACCTCCAAAAAGTAACAAGCAGATTTGCTGCAAAGCCCATATCATCATAGGATAGTAATTACATTTAGCAGCAGTTGAGCAGACCAAAACATTAGCCACTTTTTTGTTTTGTTTTTATCTAAGGTCCCAGAACTTGAAACACTTCAGTACCGTATTACCTCAGAATACAAAGCCTGCCATGATTTCTTCCAAGGTTATATCGTTGACTGGGGCATATCAGCCCTGTATTTAAACATCACCTACTAGTCAGTGGCCATTTATTTAGTCAGTGCTTCCTTTGTTGCCTGAAGCAGAGCCCAAATGCCCTCTTACCCCACAAGGGGCATCGCTTAAAATAAAATTGCTGTACAAGCCCTACCTTCATCTATTTCATATCTCTCATAATGCTACATGAAGCATGTCACTTCAACCTGTTGTATGACCCTGTATTTAGCCACTTTCATGACAAATGGTTTTTAGGTGACTGACAGCAGTAACTTGTGCAACTTAGGAAACTAATATTTTTTATTGCTTATGATATTAAGTTAATTTGTTTGGACAGCTGGCACCAGATCATATTTTAACCCAGCTTGCTAGAACATTTCTGTTAACTTACAAATACATTTCTGAATCTTGCTTTTAATTTGTGAGATAACTTTGCGTGCATTGGCTAGTGGCCAATTGATTTCATTGTTTGAGGGAGTGGTAGCATTTCCGTTTCAATAATATTTGTCCTATGTTAAGTGACCAAATTGAATTTATTAGTCATTGGCTCTTTCTAAGCATTTGAATTTAGTTGTTAATATTGATCTGCTCCTACGCTTTAGCATTTGACAGTAAAATGATGGTCTGTGATCTATTCTTTTAGTGCATTCCCCTTCCTTCAGCATTAGACAAATGAAATTATGGAGAAGAGGCAGTTCTCAGAATTTCTAATCGCAGGTACAAACTATATATTTATGCACTGTAATGTTTGGAAAATGCATTTAGGTTGTTAACGTATTTGTGAAAAATTGAGAACATGAGAATGTTATGCTTTGTGTAACAATACCTTTTAAAAGATAGAAACTTTATACAGTATTTCTGAGTTTTATTGTATTGGATGTCCCTAGTCCTTTATTATGTGTAGGGAAAGCACACACCCCTCCTGACTAGAGAGATCTACTCCTTCTAAACATGCTACCTGTTGATGCCAGAATCTCCGCTTCAGGGTGCTTATTCCACATTAAAATAAATGCTAACTTTGGACTCAGGGAAGAGCCTGACTGCCTTCTATCCCTGAAGATTGGAGCCACCGCTGTTTGCTAGGGGAAGATGAGATTTTAAAGAGCGTGGCTGCTTTTAAAGAGAGCTAGGTTGCTTTTCTCAAAGGCTTACTTCTGGAAAAAAAGAGGTGAAAAATGAGGTAACTAGTATCTGAGCAGGAGTAATGGGGCTACCTCAAAAACAAATCAATTCGCTTCATGGACTTGTTTGTATCAGGGATGCAGTATTGGTCAGGGGAGAATCTACTCTAGAGCCTGTTTTGATTCGTGAGGCACTGTTGTGCCAGTTTTCTACTCAAAACACAATTGCTGTGTTGGGGGCGCATCGTAATGAACACATTAAATTATCAACCATGTTTATAATGCAATCAAGCATCACACAAAAATGCAGAATGTTTTAATTGCAGGAGATGTAGGAAGAGTTTGAACAGTTACGCATGTTGTTTATAGCATGAGCAGGTGCCACAAGCCACAGTATATGCAGTTGTGGGAGAAATGGTAGGGCATGCCGCTTTTTTTAGTCCAGTAACTTCATGTGCACTTTTGCCGCTGTACAGGAATAGAGGTTTAAAAATAAAAGTGTGGCTGTTCACTCCTGCACAGCTATGTAGGTGTGCAATGAAAAATAGTCACAAAATTGTCATCATCATTATCATCATGGATTTCCTGCCTGCAAATCACACGAAAATCAGTGCGAGGAAAAAACAGGGAATGGGAGGAGGAGGAAATGTAGATCCTACTAGAGAGGGAAAAGGGTGGGGGGATTTTGTTTGTTTGTTTACAAGTATTTATAAACCATGTAAATCTGCAGATTTCAAAACAGTGTACACAAATGATAAAACTATAAACTCATATGTAGAATCAATAAACCGTATTTATATATCCATAAAAATAAAATACATGGTGGGGTAAACTACACAGGGAAGGCTTGCATAAATAGATGCTTCTTCAACATGTTCCTAACAATTGTCTGCATCTGCCTAATCTCAGGGGAAAGATCATTCCACATAGCAGGCACTGCCACGCTAAGTACACAGCTCCAAACAATCACAGAGTGGATCAAAGGAACGTGTGGCACCACTAGAAGGGCCTCACCAGTTGACCTCAAGGACTGAATGGGTCTATAGAGGAGAAAGTGGTCTCTCTCTCAGGTAACCAAGACCCAAGTTGTTGAGGGCTTTATATATAGCAAGAAAACCGTAAACCTGGCCCAGTAGCAATAGGCAGTTAGTACAGTTCTTTCAGCACAGCTGTAATATTCTACCAGTGGGTTGCCTCACTCATCAGCTTAGCTGAAGCATTTTGTACCATCCGCAACTTCCGGACCAGCCTCAAAGGCAGACCCATATAAAGCACATTGCAATAATTGAGCTTTGTGGTTACCAGTGCCTGGACCACTGTTGCCAAGCTATCCTGCTCCAAGAATGGCTACAGCTGGTGTACCAGCCAAAGCTGGTAAAAGGTAGTCTGAGCTACTGAGGCCACCTGGGCCTCAAGCAACAAAGATGGTTCCAGAAGTACCTCCAGACTGTGCACCTGATCCTTCAGAGGGAGTGCAACCCCATCCGTAACAGGTACCCTACCAGTCTCCCAGATCTGGGAACCACTCATCCACCAGGCCTTTATCTTCTCAGGATTCAGCGTCAGTTTATTGGCCCTCATCCAGTCTGCCAATGCATCCAAGAACTGGTCCAGGCCACACCTGATTAAGATGTAACAAAGAAACAGAGTTGGGTGTCATCAACATTCTGACGGCATCATATAGGTGTTAAACAGCGTTGGAGACAAGATGGTACCCTGCAGTACCTGCTAGCACAATTGCCACAAGCCCAAGAGACAGTCTCCCAGTCTCTGGAACCAATCCTGCAGATATGAGTGGACCTGCTGCAATACAGTGCCCCCAGTGCAGGGGTGTTGCAAAACATGTTCTACAGCTTTAGAGTCACTCCTACAGATAAGAGTTATAATACTGCTAGATTGGAATATGCATGACATTGTGGCACACGGAAACGGCAAGCACCCTAAAAATCCACCATAAATGTAGTTTGGGAGAAAATGGAATGTTGAGGGAGAAAAAGTGACACTGGGGATGGGGAGTGTGTCATGTGCCCCAGGCATACTGGATTGTTTGCTATCATCTGTCTTTCCCCCCCTCTGTTTCTTCCAGCTTTTGAAATATCTTCCATGCTAAAATGAGATAAGAACTGTAAAATATGGGTTAGGTTTTCCGGATCTTGTTACATACCACCAGGCTATTTCCTGACCTGTACTAAATTTTGGTCTTTTCCACTCAGATTTGATTTTCCATCTTGGTCACTGTTGGAATCTTCTCGTCTGGAACCAAATGGAACCAATCTCCAAATGGATGGCATTAGGCTCTCACCATATTAAGGCAGACAGAGCTCCTCCTACAATCTTGACAGAGATGTGTGGCGTATTATGTCACGCCAATTACAGTTTGACCTATTTTCCCATGCTAAATTGACTTTATGGAGAAATCGAGATTTAAGAATCAGAAGGAAAATGTTTCTGTGGCAGACCTGGACAGATAAAACGATCTTTACCCTGGATTAATTATTGGGTATTGATGAGTTTTTGCTATTTTCAACTTTGAAAGATAAATTTGATTTGCCTGCTACAGCAGAATGGCAGTATTTGCAGTAGGAACATTTGTTAGTATCTAGATTCGGTTCTGCTGCTTTAACTGCCTCAGAGTCTCCTTTGCTTTTGAAAACACTTATTGAAGCTGACCAGATATATCGAGCCACAATTCATGTTTATAAATACTTATTATCAATGAATAAATATGATACGTGTGGTCTACAACAAGAATGGAACAGGGAATTGGAAAGTCCTGTTTTGTCTAATCAATGGACTACCGTTTGGCGTCTGTATCAGATATCTCAGTGGATCTCCACTTACGCCTTATTCAGCACAAACTTTTGTTTCACGTCTACTGGACACCACAATGTCTCTTTAATAAAGGTTTGTCAAACTCAGCTAATTGTTGGAGGTGTAATGCAGTTAACATTACTTTTATTCACATGTTTTGGAAATGCCCAATAGTTGTCCCCTTTTGGGAGGAAGTTGTTATATGGATAAATTTGGAAATGTATTGGAAAGCTCTTTAATATTTTCTGATGTACATGTTGTCTTAAATTACTTACCTGCTTCTTGGAATGTAACACATGGTCAGCATAAATGGATCTTTCGCGTTGTTTTGGTTGCTAAAAGACTGATATTGCAATACTGTAAGGATAAAAGTTCACCGTCTATAATGCAATGGATTGAAGACTAAACAACGCTAGCAACATTTAAAAGAGTGATATATAGGCGTAACTTGCAAATGGACTTATAGTTGGATATCTAGCCTGTTTTTACTGAAGTTTATGTGCAATCTATTCTTTTTCTCTGGTTTTCCCTAGAATATTGTAATATTTAAAACTGAGGATTTTAGGATATGTTGTTATATTTTTAATTTTTGGTTTTGTTATGTATTTTGTTTGTTTGTTTTGTTAAAACTCATAATAAAAAATGATTTAAAAATTGTAAAATATTTAGTAAACTGAAGTGTACTATACAGAATTAATATTGATTAAAAGCTGTTCCTTATTTATGGAGCTGCTGCTTCCTCTCTTATTAAGTTACTAACTTAATTCTCTTAAGGGTTCCTGACTGAGGCTTAAACATAAACAGAAGAGATCCTACTGAGAGTCCCTTCTATAGATAATGACAGATTTTCCGCTCTTCCCAATATTTTTACCATTCTACATATGTTCTATGTATGTCACCATCTGATTAGCACATCTCTATGCCAGATTTACCATGTAACAAGTTGACTTTGCTTTCATTGTAGTTAGCAGTGTCAGTTGTACAGGAATCTGTAGAGAAGGCCCATAGCCCAGTGATAGAGTATAAGGTTCTAGAATCAATCCCAGCATTTCCAGGTGTGGCTAGGGAAGACCTCTGCCTGAAACCCTGGAGACAAAACCTGTTGCCCGTCAGGATAGACATGTACGGAGTTAGATGAAACAATGGTCTGACTTTGTCAAAGGCAGCTTGTCATCCCATGTTCGTATGTTTCATCTCCCATATTTCCAAAGTGGCACGTGACATTTTAAAAAAATAATAATAAACATTTTGGAAGCTTGCTAACTGTGCATATCCCAGATCAATTACTGTTGCATCAACACCCAGAATTGTTATGAATGTATAGAATATCAGAAGTTATGTTAATTGATAACATCCTGTAGTTTTTCAAACTGTTCCACTTGCACCTGCATCCTTCAAAGCCCTGTGCGGGTGTTCTCCTGCTCGCATGCAGGACTGTCTGTAGGGGGATGTGGGTGCAACATGTAAGCCTCACCCCCAGCATCCCTGCACACCTGGCTTCTGTGTAGAGCTTCGCGCATTGAGTATGAAGTTCTAAAGAGAGCTTGTAAGCGCATTCAGCTGAATAGGCTTACAGAGTCTCTGCAACCTTAAATCTTGATAAGGCAGGGTTCACAGTTGTGGGAACTCTTTAAATGTGTTCAGCTGAACGCACTTACACAGCCCTCTTCATACCTTCCTGCTACATGAGATCCAGGTGAGTTGGGATGCTGGGGGTGGAGCTTACATGCATGCCCACATCCCTCTCCACACATTAGTTTTACACATGAATGCCTGTGCAGGGCTTGAGAGTATGCTAGTGAAAACTAGCATTGAGTCCATCCATCTACTCATTTTACTGAATGTTCATGTTTATATATTGACACACACATAATTTTACCTTGATTGATCTACCATATGTTCTGTGCAATGCATAATATTTTTAAAAATGGGGTTTTAAATCTTGTGAATTTGGAAAGTTTTGGTGGGTAATACTGAAAAATAGGCAAAAAGGCGAGACAGTAATTGATGGATCCTAGGCTCTTTCTGTAGTATAAAAGAGTGGTGTAAGGGAAAGCACCCCTACTTTAGGGTGCTTCCAGAGTAGGCTTTTATTATGCAATCACCCTGCCTTATTTACAGAATTTTATGGGGGATGTGTGTTTCCAGATGTTATTGTCTTCCACTTGTAACTTTCCTGTGTTTTCCCACCACTTCCATCTTTTTTTCTTTAAAAAGAAAGCAGGACGGGGGGAAGACAGAATAGCTGTCTTTGGCTGCCCATCTGGAAGCACCTTTAGTTACAGCTTTATTTTATTTCAGATATTTTTTAAAGCCCTACAGTTGAACAATTAATGGTGGGTGTCTTTGTCTTTCCCAACAGGCAACCAGATAAATTGGTGGTGGTTTGGACAAGAAGAAGTCGAAGGAAATCTTCCAAGGTTGGTTTTAGTGTAGTTAAATAAGAGAAATATATATGCCATTTGATCATTGTCCTGATTTAAGACAGGAGAGATCTAATTTCTGTTTTTAATGGACCAAAGCTGTACTTTGTGTTCTATTGTTAGTAGTACTGGTCCTTAATATCACTATTAATGTTGCATCCATGCGTACTTACACTGGATATAGTGTTTCGCTTCAGCATCTGTCATTGTGGAGATTAATGTTATACAGATCCCTAAAACTGATAAATACCAATGGCACTCCAGTTCATGTAGACATAGCAGTAATGTAAATATACATTCAGTAGTAATTCGAAATCATTTATTTGTTTGTTAATTTATTACATTTTTATCATATCTTCAGGGTACTATACATTATTTCCTCCCCCACTCCCAGTTATATTGTCACAACAAACCTGATTGGTGGGCTAGGCTGGGAGATAGTGACTGGCTAAGATCATGCAGCAAGCTTCATGGCTGGATAAGGATTTGTACCTGGATATTTCTGGTCCTGGTGCAGCACTAGTCAAGAAGTTGGGAACCTTTTTTCCAGGTAATTTGTCAGGGCAGGATGCCAGTGGTGACCAGGACTGGAGCCAACATGGGCAGGGAAACCCCACCACATCTCTCTTTCTGCCACCTCCTCTCTCCCTCCCTCTCTGCTCCTCCCTGTCCAACAGGCTACAGGAGGGTGGGGGAGACAGATAGTTTTTGCTAGAGCTCTGAACTGATCAGGCTTCTTCACCCGCCTTCCATTGCTTTGTTCATTTCAGCTTTTCCCCTTCTTCGTTCCCTCCTGACCTCTATCTCTCCCCCTAGACTCCTCTCACATGCATGAAATTATTTTATTTATTTATTTACAATATTTATATACTGCTCCTCATCAGAAGATTTTGGAGCGGTGAACAATATGATAAAAGAATAAAACAATGGTTGAAAGAGTTAAAACTTTAAATTAAAAAAAAGACAAACCCCAACCAAGTGGAGTTCAACAAACCACGGCTGGTCATGCAAGGAAGGCCTCTTGAAAGAGCAACGTCTTCAGGTGGTGCTGGAAGGAACACAATGTTGGTGCCTGCCTGACCTCTAAAGGCAGGGAATTCCACAGGAAGGGGGCCACCACACTGAAGGCTCTTCTCCTGGTGGACTCCAACCGGGCCATGGGTCCATATGGAACCACCAGGAACATGCCCTCTGATGACCTCAGTGACTGGGCAGGTTGGTAGGGAAGGAGGCTCTCTCTCAGGTATCCTGGTCCCAAGTTTGTAGGGCTTTGTACACTAGTACTAATACCTTAAACCTGGCCCGGTAGCGAATAGGCAGCCAGTGCAGTTCCCTCAGCAGAGGAGTTACACGCTGAAAAGGGGCAGCTCCTGACAACAGCCGAGCTGCTGCATTCTGCACTAGCTCCAGCTTCCGGACCAGCCTTAAGGGCAGCTCCACATAGAGCGCATTGCAGTAATCCAGTCTTGAGGTTACTAATGCCTGTACCACCGTGGTCAAGCTATCCCTGTCCAGGAGAGAATGTAGCTGGCAAACCAGCCGAAGCTGGTAAAAGGCACTCCAAGCTGCCACAACAACTTGGGCCTCCAGTGACAATGATGGATCGAGGAGTACCCCCAGACTACGGACCTGATCTTTCAGAGGGAGTGCAACCCCATCCAGAACAGGCAATGAGTCTATCTCCCGGACCCAGGAACCACTCACCCACAGGGCTTCTGTCTTGCCAGGATTCAGCTTCAGTTTATTGGCCCTCATCCAGCCCATTACTGAGTCCAGGCACTGATTCAGGACTTGCACAGCCTCTCCTGATTCAGATGCCACAGGGAGGTAGAGCTGCGTGTCATCAGCATGCTGATGGCATTAAGCTCCAAATCCCCTAATGACCGCTCCCAGCGGCTTCATATAGATGTTAAACAACATTGGGGACAGGATGGTACCCTCCGGCACCCCATAGCTGAATTGCCAAGGGGCCGAGGAATAGTCACCCAATGTTACTCTCTGAAATCGGCCCTGTAGCTAGGACCAGAACCACTGTAGCACAGTGCCTCCAATACCCATCCCGCAGAGTCGATCCAGGAGTATACCATGGTCAATGGTAACAAAAGCCGATGAGAAATCGAGCAGAATTAACAGGGTTGCACTCCCCCTGTCCCTCTCTCGATGAAGGTCATCCATCAGGGTGACCAAGGCTGATTCAGTCCTGTAACCAGAACGAAACCCAGACTGAAATGGGTCTAGATAATCAGTATCCTCCAAGAGTGCCTGCAATTGGTCCGCCACAACCCTCTCAAGTACCTTCCCTAGAAAAGGGGTATTTGTGACTGGGTGGTAGTTGTCTAATACCATTGGGTCCAGGGTGGGCTTCTTCAGGAGTGGCCGCACTACTGCCTCCTTAAGGACAGCGGGAACCACCCCTTCCCTTAGGGAAGCATTTATCACTCCCTGGACCCACCCAGTCATACCTCCTCGGCTAGCTTGTATTAGCCAGGAGGGACAGGGATCAAGAAGGCACGTTGTTGGTCGCGTTAGGTTGAAGGCCATAGATTGCCCACCCCTGCTCTAGCTACTACACCCCATTGCTTATTGAGGTTAGTTCTGATTAAAGAAAAAGGCTGTTTATGCTAATATAAAGAAAGAGCAAATTACCATAGTTACATACTGTTATTATTTGATTGGTTTCCTGGAAAAATGGCTCTCACCCAGCATGTTTACCAGGTCACCTTTCCTGTGAAGAAAATGAACTAACTTTATTCTCACATTATTTACACAATTAAAGGGTTGCCCTCCTTTCAAGTTGTTCGCCCCTGAACTATATTGCAAAAATACAAGACCTGCTTTACTGCCAGGGCATCCAGCTATTAGTTTGTTTATTAATAAATACTAACCTTGAAAACTAATTTAGTGCCAGCTTAAAATAATCTTTGTGCTATAAGGAGCAAAATGTACAAAATAGATAAAAATGAGTAGGACAAGTTTGCATTTGAATATCTCTCATGCTAGCTCCTTTGTGACCATGTTTCCATATTCTTGTACGTGGTCATATCCATCATGGCATTCTTTAGTGAAAATGTTTTTCCTAGCATGGGGATATAATTTGAATTTGTTTCGTTTAACTGCAGTGTTTGGTTTCTCACACTTATATTACTGTAATAGAATTTATTTTAGAATGCGCATTCTCATCCACATTCTGGATGACATCTAATGTTGTGTGACCAGACTTCTGCTCATGTAATGGGACTTCTCCTTGCTCTCCTCTCCATCCAGCTGCATGTGTCCCCTAAATCTGCTCCAGAGGGTCCCCCAATCATCCAGAACAGCTTTGAGGGGTGTGCAGAAGGCTGAAGGGGAGGGGAGTCCTTTCTGTTGGCAGACAGATGCCGCTGGATACAACCCCCTGTTGTTTGTAGTCCAGCCGTATAATACACTCAGTAGTACCATGTGCCCAGATTTTCTAGGTTTTTAAGCACCTGTGGATGGGCTGATAATGCTGGTCTTATCAACAGTTCCTCAACCCCAGCATTACATGTTGTTGGAGGCCATAGGTGTCCTTCTCCTCACACTTAGAACTGTCATGCAGTGAACATGACTTCTGGACATCTGGTGCTACGCACAGTAGTTATTAACTAACATAGGCAATCAATGTATTCTGTTGTTTTTAAGTACTTGACTTCCTTCCAGACCCAGTACACTGGCATGTCAGTTAAAGAGATGTTTAATCAGGGCATTCAGATGTCATTTCTAAAATGTCTCAAACTGTAGAAACAAACTGTTGTCTTCCACCAAGCTCAGGAGACGTAACATGAGTCTTAATTTTTTTTTTTTAGGTAACTGGCATGATTCTGTGTGATTTGAAATGTTTATCTGCAGGACTATAGATCAATAAGCATTCTTAATCTCTTAGTCATCCTGCCGGTAACACAAATTATTATACATCTTATTTATTTCATCTAATTGCATGCTTGGAAGCAAGTCAAATGCCAAATTCTTTTGTATTAAAAAAGATATTTGTGTCCCAACAATTACATAAATCTTTGCCAGTCTGTTCTTGGCTTTCTTATATTCTTCTTTTCATGAGGATGGAATAATGGGAGAGGACATTTCAGTACACAATGAACTAAAAATCGGAGAGAATTTGACACAATAAATCTATATCGTAGATTTATCAGAGAATCGGTTTGCATATTTCTCACCTTTGACAAATACACTGTATGTTACAAAAGTTTAGCCTAGGAACCTCCCTCTTCCTATTTCCCATTACAGTAGAAGATAATACTGGTGGCTTGTTGTCATTGCCTAACAGCTACAGCCCTGGGATAACTGACAGTGCTGGATGAAAACAGAAAATGCCCCATTTGCCCTCCAGCTTGTGTGGCCCTCAGTTTCTGAATATTGTATTTTACTTGCTCTGTTAAGGTCCTGAGACTTTTTTCCTTTCTACAGATGTAGAGCACTCTGCCAGTAACAGAGTGTTACTTCAGTACAGGATTGTTTGGCAAGTTGGGGCAATAGATGGGATCTTAATTCCAGTCATAGCTTGAGTGGCGGCTTGAATATTTCTCTTACCTTTTTAGTAAGATTACAATACGACTTTATCCTGCCTGTGGATTCCTCATTGCAGATAACAAAACACGTAGTAAAGGTTGAGGCTTGCTCAGATCAGACTGGTCGAAAGAACCAAATCTCTGAATGTGCTAAAAGGTTGACAGGAAAGACAGTGAGCACGGAGGGTTTTCTCCACATTTTTAGAGAGTAGAAAGGCAGGCTAAGATGCTTCCTTCTGGCCATTTGTGCTGTCCCACATTTGGGACATTGCCATTGTACAATTCAGCCACAGAATGCTCTAAAAAGCTCTGTACCTCAATTGCTTCCTTTCAGTCTATGTATGGTGAGTAGGTGCCAAGAGACACAAAATGTGTTATCCAATTACTGATGCTGAGATCATGCGTAATGTATTATTAATTGAACAGCACCAGTAGTATAATACTTTTCTTAGGACCAAATGGAGGTCACAAAATTAGAAACAGTTGGTAGTCATGAAATAGTGAGCTAGCTTCTGAGTTTTGTGACTTCACATTTGCACCAGTAAAGATATTATGGTGCTGATATGGATTGTTTTTCATAAATTGATTGAAATGCATTGTTTCTTAAATGTTAATTGGATATATCTTACTAAATTCATTTTTATAAAATATTTGAGAGTTCCATCCAATGAATAAGTTGCCTTATTGGATCAGAACAAAGACTAATCTAGTTCAGCACTATCTCTTCCACAGTGACTCTTTGGTTTGTCTCCAGTATGCCCAGAGGCATTCTTGGAAGTAAAGATGGTGCTGCAGGATGGTGCTTTGCTTTGCAGCATGCCAGCCTCCCAGTTAAGAAAATATAATTTAAGAAATCACAGTAAGCAGGAGGGGTAGGGAGCCTGGTGGGCACCAAGAGATCTCAGGCCCATGTTGGAAACCCCAGGCCTACAGAAAAAGAGAGAAACGGGTCTACAGAAATCAGATATTGGGCAGACTGCACGAGTCTACCAATCTGGTTGACAGCAGCAGCTGAGACATGGAACATTTGTGTGTCAGCAGAAACCAACTCTCCCCTGACCCCCAAAAATGTAGGGCAGAGGAAGAGAGGGAATGGAGGTGCTCAAGGCCCTGACAGCTTCTAATAAGTACCCTGGGTGGGGGGACGTCTTCAGAACTGTGTGCTGCCCATTGAGGTTTGAGGCTGGCAGCTCCCCAGCACTATATATCTTAGCAGGGGAGGGTGTCAGGGGAGGAGAAATTCTGTCTGCTATTGCTTCCCCACCCCTGGAACTTCCCTCCCCCCTAAAGGCCTGAACAGATCTACAAGGCTCCTGTTCCAGGTTGTCTGGAGCCCTGAACGGCAGCACTCCTCTTAGAGGCTACGTTTCCACTGCAGCATTATGTTGCATGCCCCACTTACCTGGGCTAATACCACTGAAGATGAATTTGTATATTCATGCAAAGCTGGGGGTTGAGCAGAGGAGGGACTTGGGGGACTGAACCTGGCCCAGCATCAGTCCAGGAGCAGGGCAGAAGTTAGAACAGGCTCCCAGAGCTCAACCCAGCCAGCAGAGGTAAGACGAAGCCTGAAAAAAGTCCCTGAAAAAGTGCTGCACTTTTTCTAGCACCGATGACTTTCCAGAAGATTGCCTGGTGAGGGAGAACATGGTAAACTCAAGGAGCCCATTTCCTCTTGATCTTGCCTGAAGTTTGTGGGCTGAGTTTTAGTGAAAACTGTTTTTTTGGAGCCTGTGGTCCCGTATTGTGTAATTCGTTTCATTTCTATCAGTCATCCCCACTTCGTGTACATGACAGTTTTGGCTGTACACATTAATCCCAGTGGTTACAATTGTGTGAGTCAAGGCTTTTCCCTTCCCCCACCCCAATCTCTTTACAGGCTCATAGCTGGCAGCCGGGAATAAAAAATCCATACCGTGGTGTTGTTGTGTGGCCTGTTCCTGAAAACATTGAAATCACTGTGACACTTTTTAAGGTAAGTGTGTTTTGTTTTGGATTGTTCAATTTCATGCATAGATTAATGGCTAACAGGAATTCTGATGAGCAGGTGCATTTAACCTGATACCACATTTGTTATTATTTTTATTCATTAATAGCTCAGTCTGCATGCTTTCTTGGAGGTTTGCCCTTTTGAAATAAAAATAATTTCCAAACAGATAGTCTTGGAATCCAGACCTGAGCCTCTTGTCATCAATAGAAATTAAACCCCCAGGCTGCAATCTTAAACACACTTACCTTGGAGTAAGTCACATTGAATGCAGTGTGGCTTACTTCTGAGTAGACCTGTAGAGAGTTGCCCTGCACATTTATTTCAGTGTGAAACAAGATCACGGCCTTATAACCTGATCCTATGCATGTCTCAGTAAGTAAGTCCCAGTGAGCTCAGTGGGACTTACTCCCAGTAAATGTACACAGCAGATGTGGGGTCTGTGGGTTATCCTCCAGATGTTGTTGGACTGTAACTCCCATAGCCAGTGGTGAGGGACGGTGGGAGTTGCAGTCCAACTACATCTTGAGGGCCACCCATTTCCAGTCCTTGGTGTGTAGAATTTCAGCCTTCAATTATTATTATCATCATCATCCATCATTTATTTATTTATAAAACTCATAACCCGTTTTCCCTGTTTTCAAGAAGTTGAACTTATGCAAATTAAAAACCTATAAAACACAGAAAGCAGTCTTCAATGATACACATTACAAGTAATAAAACATCAAGCAACAGCAGGATGGCTTCCAGTAATTATGCCATAAAACCTTGTCTGCTATTTAAAAAACATGTTCAGGCTCCTTCTGAAAGACTGCAAGCTCTGATTCTAGTAGGCCTATTACTGGAAGGAATTCCAAGTCTGACTGGATTTAAAACACTTATCAGTGCAATCCAATTCATGTTAACTCAGAAGTAAGCCTGACTGAGTTCAGTGGGGCTTGCTTCCAAATAACTGTGCTTAGAATTGCAACCTATATCCTACTTCGAAAATAATTGCCAAAAAAGTATAGTTTGTCTGCAGTACGTGTCAGTTTATTTTACTGCAGAAAAGGTTCAACAAGGACATTTTCCAAAGAGAGCTACATTCCAGAGCCCATGTATTCAAATGGGTATGTCAGAGAAATCTGCAATGGAATCAAAGGAGTTTGGATTTCTTTGAATCCAACCCATGGGTTCCACAGCGGACTGGTTTTTCCTGAGTCACAGAGATTCTGCAGACTTGCAGACTGGTTTTTTTTATTTTCTGGAATTTTATGCAAACGTAGTAATAGAAAAATAAGTAAAACAAAAAACACTAGCCAAAATGTGCATTTCCCGTATAGGCTAAAGTGTGAAAATGCACATTTGGGGGGATTTGTGCATTTACGGGTTGCACGTTTTTGCAAGTGTGAATTTGTGCAAGGGCGAATTTATACAAATTCTGAAAATTGGAAAAAATCTGATTCCATTAGAGAGCTGATGATGGAATGAAAGGCACCTGACAATCCATGAAATGCAGATGGAACAGATTTTTTAAAAATCCTCACATCTCTAATCTCAAATAAGGACTATTATGTTCTAAGGTGCCAACTTCCAAACTTTAGTTGTGATCTGGGATTTTTAAGTGTCAGGATGTACTTAACATTCTGTTGTTGCAACACTTTCTCAATTTTGCTCATAGGTCTTGGACCAGAAAAATCTGTTCCTAAAATTTCTTTGGGGCATATTATATTTTCCTTTTTCTCTCCTAGCTAAATTAGGAGGAGAGCACATTGGCAATATACTCTGCAGTCACTTCTCCCAGCTATTCCAGCTAGACAAAGACTGAGGTTATAGGGACAAGTGGGGGAGAGGGGAGGGCAAGTGAAATGCAAGGGGGTAAATTGGCTGTATATATGTTGGTCTCAGGTTGTCATAGAATGGGGTAAATTTGAATGTGGGTAAAGTCATATATGCATGTTGTGTGGATTTGAGAGACTACCGATACAGATTGTTTGCAAGGAGGTATATTGCATACAAATTTTGGAAACTAGTATTATGTCTGAAATGGGTATCAAAAATTGAAATGGATGAATAAGGGACAATCCTTGAAAATTGCTCAAAATTAAGAGGATCCAATTTAAGGTACAGTAGCCAGGATGAATTTCCTCTTAACATCCCCCCTTCCAGCGCCTTCTCAAAATATTCACTGAGGGGGCTTCTTTTTAATATTAAAACATTTTGGGCTAAGGTTTCATTACCTGAGGTGAGGGACTGTTACAATTTGGTAATACTAGGCAAACTGTAAGTGAACTAAACGTTAAGCTGTTTTGTTTCTATGTCACATCTTTCTGGAACTGTAGTCCTATAGAGAAATTGTGTATATACTAAGGAAGAATACACTGGGATAAGCAGTAGCATACTTTAAAAGTACAGCCACCTCAATATGTGTGTGTACTGGGTCAATGGGATTAATGATTGCTAGGCCTTTTATATTGGCCTAGTTCTTACTGATCAATTAAACCTGTGTCTGGGCTGTGCCCCTTTGAACTGCAGGCTAAGCTTACTTGATAGAATGCTCCCCCACAAAGAAAAAAAGAATCCTAACTATATAAAACTAGTCTGTTGGGGAAAAGGGTCAGGCTAACTGAAAGATCACCTTCTCCCATACGAGTCTGCTCAGTGTTTAAGATCTTCTGGAGAGGCCCTTCTTTTCAGACGGCTGCTATCAGAGGCACGTTTAGTAGTGACCGAAAATAGGGCCTTTTTGGTGGCTGCTCCCAGGCTGTGGAATTCCCTCTTTGTTGTCCTTCCTCCAGCAGGCAGAGGGTGCTTTATTCAAGAAGGCCTTTGGCATATCAATGGGTCTGTTAGTTTGGGTGCTGTTTTTTTTTATTATTATTCTGTAGTTGTTGCGTTTTTATTGTATTTTATTGTATTTTATTGTTTTAATTCATTTTAATTATGCCTGTAAGCTTCTTTGAGTGCCAGTTTTTGGAAGGAAGGTGGGGTACAAATCGAATAAATAAATAAATGCCTCTCCTTGTCATTCAGTTTTATATGTCAAGGAATCTTTTTGTATACAGGGGCTCAGGTGAGACCCCACCTGCAGCTTGAACTGGTACAACCTAGACACAGATTTTTCAGCTCAGTGGTAACTAGCCTAATTGTGCATGGGGGCTGAGGGTAGGAAGTGTAGCAGTTAGCCAGCTGCCTATGCAAGATTAAGAAATGCTGAACTGCCCATGATATCTGTTCTCCACTGGCCAAGGGGAACTCTTATGCCACATATACCATGACTGCATCCTCGTGCCCCAGATTCATCAAAAATAAGCACTGTCTTCTGGTTCTGTATTTAATGCAGTGTTCAGTATCACCTCCACCAGTAAGGATGAGTTGGAAGAGTGAAATATGTGCACCATTTTTCCACTGTTTAACTACTCTGAGCAATGTGCAGCTATTAATGCCATCCAGAAAAAATAAAGTACACACATATACTTTGGGTCTTGATGACTAGTTGTGTCAAATGGGGGAAGACAGGTTAACTGGTTTTGCTGGTTTTTATGGAAGGTGGAAGGTCCCCAGGAGAAGGTCCTTGCTGTAGTTTTAGCATCAAAGCATGAAAATGGCCCTGTATCCCAACAGCAACTGTTGCACTGAGTAAAAACTGAGCTGCTGGTTTTTTATCTGTTTTGGCAACGTCTGCTGACAGAACATGTTGCTCATGCAGAGCCATATAGGAATTGGAGATAAAGGCCTGATTCTGTTTGTAAAGCAGCAATCTGAAATGGTAGCATAGGTAAAGAACAGGGGCTAAGATAGACAAGCCATGTGTTTTGGGAAGCAATACAGATTGCAGTGTCTCTGAATCTGTAAGTGGCTGTTGAAATGGTGTTGCTGGTAGGATTAGAGGGCAAGTCTGGGCTTCAGTTACTAATGAGAATGTTAAGTATAGCCTCTTAGCAGTCACAGTGGATACTTGAATACCCACTACTTAAAAGCTTAGGCAATCAGTCCATGAGCAGAACATTTTCATGATGTAGAAGCATCTGTATCCTTGGGAATAGTTAATATTATTTTTATGGTCGTGTACCCTATCTGGCCTATTTCTATACCCAAAGTGACAATCCTAGCACTGAGTGTTATAATGAGGCCTTCATAACCTCCAACATTTCACAGATAAAAGAGGGACATGCCTGTGAATTTCTCGTGGGCATGGCCAGGCAGCTCAGAGGGCATGGCCCACAATTCTAATTGTTGTTCAGTCGTTAAGTCGTGTCCGACTCTTCGTGACCCCATGGACCATAGCATGCCAGGCCTTCCTGTCCTCCGCTGTCTCCCAGAGTGTGCTCAAGTTCATATTCATTGCATCGGTGATGCTATCTAGCCATCTCATCCTCTGCCGTCCCCTTCTCCTTTTGCCTTCAATCTTTCCCAGCATCAGGGTCTTTTCCAGTGACTTTTCTCTTCGCATTAGGTGGCCAAAATATTTGAGCTTCAGCTTCAGTATCTGTCCTTCCAATGAGCAGTCAGGGTTGATTTCCTTTAGGATGGACTGATTTGACCTCCTTGCAGTCCAGGGAACTCGTAAGAGTCTTCTCCAGCACCACAGTTCGAAAGCATCAATTCTTCGGCGCTCAGCCTTCCTTATAGTCCAGTTCTCACAGCCATACATTTCTACTGGGAAAACCATAGCTTTGATTATATGAACCTTTGTCGGCAAGGTGATGTCTCTGCTTCTTACTGTGCTGTCTAGGTGTGCCATAGCTTTCCTCCCAAGGAGCAAGCGTCATTTAATTTCATGGCTACAGTCACCGTCTGCGGTGATCTTGGAGCCCAAGAAAGTAAAATCTGTCACTGCTTCCATTTCTTCCCCTTCTAAATGCCAGGAAGTGATGGGGCCAGATGCCATGATCTTCGTTTTTTTAATGTTGAGTTTCAAACCAGCTTTTGCACTCTCCTCTTTCACCCTCAACAAGAGGCTCTTTAGATCCTCTTCGCTTTCTGCCATTAGGGTGGTATCATTTGCGTATCTGAGGTTGTTGATAATTCTCCCGGCAATCTTAATTCCGACCTGTGATTCATCCATCCTGGCGTTCTTCATGATGTACTCTTCATATAAGTTAAATAAGCAGGGTGACAATATGCAGCCTTGTCGTACTCCTTTCCCAATTTTGAACCACTCGGTTATTCCATGTCTGGTTCTTACTGTTGCTTCTTGACCCTCGTACAGGTTTCTCAGGAGACAGGTAAAGTGGTCTGGAACTCCCATCTCTTTCAGGATTTGCCAGAGTTTGTTGTGATCCACACAATCAAAGGCTTTAGCGTAGTCAATGAAGCAGAAATGGACGTTTTTCTGGAATTCTCTTGCTTTCTCCATGATCCAGCGAATGTTGGCGATTTGATCTCTAGTTCCTCTGCCTCTCTCTTCAAAACCCAGCTTGTACTTCCTTCCGGTAGTTCTTGGTTCACATGCTGCTGAAGCCTAGCTTGTCGGATTTTGAGCATCACCTTGCTGGCATGTGAAATGAGTGCAATTGTACGGTAGTTTGAACACTCTTTGGCGTTGCCCTTCTTTGGAATTGGAATGTAAACTGACCTTTTCCAGTCTTGTGGCCACTGTTGAGTGTTCCAAATTTGTTGGCATATTGAGTGCAACACTTTAACAGCATCATCTTTTAGGATTTTAAATAGCTCAGCTGGAATACTGTCATGTCCACTAGCTTGGTTGTTCGTAATGCTTCCTAAGGCCCACTTAAGAAAAAGAAAATATGCTCATGGGGAGGGGATTGTAAACAGTGAGGTCAGACGGAAATTATTTAGAATCCCCCCCCCCCCGTGTGTATCTGTATACACTCATTCACCTGTAACTAGAGATAACACTTCATGCATTTGATGAAGTGGACACTAGTCCATGAAAAGTGTGTCCTTAAGGCAGGGATGGGCAACTTGTGGCCCTCCACATGTTTGGCCTATAACTCTTATAATCCCTTGCCATTGGCTATGCTGGCTAGGGATGATGGGAGTTGTAGGGCCAAAACATCTGGACTAGGACCACAAGTTGCCCACCCCCGCTTAAGGTGCCAAAAGACTTTTTGTTAGTTTTGCTTTAACAAACAAACACAATTATCCCTCTGGGAAAAACTGACAGTTTGTTTAAAGAAATGCCATCAAAAAAAGGTCCAACAACAATTTAAAGGGAACCAAGAATTTGCACTACACAAGAATGCACTTTACAGGCAAACTGTAGAATTCATACTTTTACAGTGCAATCCTATGTGTGTCTACCCAGAAGTAACTCTGTTGAGTTAAATGGGTTTTACTCCCAGTTAAGTGTATATAGCAGCCATCCCCAAACCTGGTACCCTCCAGATATATTGCCCTTCTCACTGGGAATGATAGAAGTTGTAGTCCAGCATATCTGGAGGGCACTAGGTTGGGGCAGGGAGCTGTAGAGGATTGCATCCTTGAACTATTTGGAAACTGTATCTGGAAGTCTAAAGTTTTGAGTTAGCATCACAAGTACAATACTTGCTTGGCTGAGTGTCAAACATAATTTTGAGGTGTAAAAGCTCTTCCCATTCTCACGTGGCATGAATCCGTGGCAGGAATATGACTGCCTCCCAGACAGACTGGATCTCTTCTCATTATTCCATGGCTCCTGAAACAGGTTCCAGAACTTAACAGTCCAAGGACAACAGGATAGCCTAGTCCAGGAGAAAGATCGTGCTAAATGCAGTTTCTCTTCCATTCCACTACACAAGCTATCAGTCAGAAGAAAACCCAATCTTGTTTTGCTAGATAAAGGAGAATTTGGTCAATGAATGGCTTCATTTGAACCAGGGTTCACCAGAATGGATATGAAGAGCTTGTTTTCCATGTTCTGGCTCAGCTTTCAAATTGTTAAGAAATAAAAAAGTAGGGTGCTTCTGGCCATATGCAGAAGATTTCCCACCACTCCCACTGGGTAAACACAAGCAGCCCACGATAGATTAAAGGTTATTACTTCTAGGTAAGGGCATATGTTTCTTAGGCACACTTAAACCCCAGCACCTTTATTTTCAGAATGTATGATGTTTTAGAAGTTCTAGAAACGCTGGTTAAAAGACAGTACTTTAGTACATGTGCAGAGTGCCATTATTTTATCACTAAATAATTATGATGATGATCTCATTAAAGATGAGAGCTTCCATGGCAGACAACAGTATTTATTTTTATTTATTATTAAATTTATTAATCGCCCATCTGGCTGGTCACCCAGCCACTCTGGGCGATGTACAACATACAATAAAAACAGTTTAAAACAATAAAATTCTACAATAAAAACATTTTCTAAAATACCCTAACCCACCCCAAATGCCTGCCTGAACAACAACGTTTTTAATGCATGACGGAAGCTCATTAAAGAGGGGGCATGACAGAGTTCCCTAGGGAGGGAGTTCCACAGAGTGCGGGCCACCACAGAAAAGGCCCTCTCCCTTGTCCCCACCAGTCTAGCTGTCCTAGCTGATGGGACAGAGAGAAGGCCATCCGAGGCTGATCTTGTTAAGCGGCCTGTCTGGTGTTGCTGGAGGCGCTCCTGAAGATAGGCTGGGCCGGAACCATATAGGGTTTTAAAGGTCAAAACCAACACGTTGAATTTGGCCTGGAAAACAACTGGTAACCAGTGCAACTCCTTCAGCACTGGAGTGATGTGATCTCGCTGGCGGCTGCCTTTAATCAGGCGAGCCGCCGCGTTCTGTACCAGCTGCAGTTTCTGAACCGTCTTCAAGGGTAACCCCACGTAGAGCGCATTACCGTAGTCTAAACGAGAGGAGACCAGGGCATGTACTACCGATGGGAGCAGATGGTCGGGAAGGAAGGGGCGTAGATGGAGTTGATACAGCGCTGTCCGGCTCACAGCTGACACCTGAGCCTCCATGGACAGCTGGGAGTCCAAAATGACCCCCAGGCTGCAGACCTGGTCTTTCAAGGGTAGCCGTACCCTATTCAACACCAGGTCAACATCCCCCAGCCTCCTCTTGTCTCCCACCAAAAGTACCTCGGTCTTGTCAGGGTTCAGCTTCAGCCTATTCCTCCCCATCCAGCCACTCACCATCTCCAGACATTTGGACAGGGATTCTACGGCCAACCTTGGTGAAGATTTAAACGAGAGGTAGAGCTGCGTGTCATCCGCATATTGATGACACTGCACCCCAAACCTCCTGATGATAGCCCCCAGCGGCTTCACATAGATGTTAAATAGCAACGGGGAGAGGATGGAACCCTGTGGCACCCCACAAGTAAGTGGCCACGGGTCCGAAACCCCCTCTCCCAGTGCTACCCTCTGGTACCTGCCAGAGAGGAAGGACCGGAACCACCGCAATACGGTGTCCCCAATGCCCAACCCCTCCAGGCGGTCCAGGAGGATACCGTGGTCAACGGTATCGAAAGCTGCTGAGAGGTCGAGGAGAACAAGGAAGGAGCGTTCACCCCTATCCAGAGTTCTCCTCGTATCATCTACCAAGGCGACCAAGGCCGTTTCTGTCCCATGCCCAGGCCTGAAGCCCGACTGAAATGGGTCTAGATAATCAGTTTCTTCCAAGTGTGCCTTCAACTGCACCGCCACCACCCGCTCAATCACCTTGCCCAAAAATGGCAGAGTTGAGATTGGGCGAAAGTTGTTCAAAACTTTAGGATCCAAGGAGGGCTTCTTTAAGAGCGGTCTTATCACTGCCTCCTTGAGGGCTGATGGCATCACTCCCTCCTCAAGGGAGGCGTTCACCACCGCCTTGATCCCCTCACCCAGTCTCTCTCTGCAGCTCATAATGAGCCAAGATGGGCAAGGATCAAGTAAGCAGGTGGTCGGCCGTACCGATGAAAGCACCTTGTCCACTTCATCAGGAGGAAGAAGCTGGAACCGATCTCACAAAACCGGTTTGCCACAGGCTGCCTCTTGCTCACTAACTGCATCCACAGCGTGCAGAGTAACACACCTAATCTGATCAATTTTATCAAGTGCCTTGCCAAGGCCTCACAGGAGGCCTTAGAATGCTCCAGTGGTTCCGGAGCCACAGGACCAACCAGGCTCCGGACCACTTGGAACAGCCTCCTGGGACAGCACTCTGCAGACGCGATGGAGGCAGCATAATATCCTTTTTTGCTGCCTTCACCGCCACGTGATAGGCTGAAGATACAGCTCTAGCCTGTGTCTGATCGTCTTTGGAGCGAGACTTCCGCCACCGGCGCTCTAGCCGTCTCACCTCCTGTTTCAGAGCTTGTAACCGCGGATTGAACCATGGTGCAGTCCGAGCCCTGTTCAGGGGGAGAGGGTGCTTCGGAGCCACCTGATCTAATGCCCCAGTGATTGCGGCATTCCATCCACCCACCAGGGTCTCGACCGAGTGGCCGTTGGCATACCCCAGAGAATCCCCAAGCGCGTTCAGGAATCCATTTGGATCCATAAGACGCCTGGGGCGGACCATTTTAATGGGTCCTCCACCCCTGCGGAGGGGTTGTGGAACCGAGAAGTCCAACGTCACCAGATAGTGATCTGACCATGACAAGGGGGCGGTGGATATACCCCCGACTTCCAGATCACTCCCCGCTTCTCCAGAAACAAACACAAGGTCTAGTGCATGATAATAATAGAAGTAGAAGATAATAAAACTTAATTTGCAGTAGAAGATAATAAAACTTAATTTGCACCAGGATCACCTCAGAACCCCCCTCAAAACTGCCAGAAATATGTAAAATAATAAAAACAACAGGAGGTTATGTGCAAAATGGCTTGGATCCTAAGAACCACAGAAGGGGACCTTCCTGTCTCCTCTTCCCCAGTGCAGCCTTCTCCACCCCAAAGAAGTTTCTGTGGAGTGTCAGAGCACCCTTCTGAACAGCATGGGAAGAGTATAAGAGGCTTTTGGGGAAGGGCAGAATAGCCCACAATCAGAGAGGCACCTTGTGCAGCACAGCTCCACTTGTGCAAGGTGCCGCTGCCCAATTTTAGCCCATTCCACCCACTCCCAGCAGCCTCTTATGCTGTTGAGGAGGGTCCCTCAGCCCTCTAGAGCAGTGTTCTTCACTGCAAGGCCAAAGGGCCACTGGCAGTTCCCAGTCACCTCAAGTGTGTCTGTCTGTCTGTCTATCTGTCTCATTCTTTCTCTCTGCTCAATCTCAGCAGGGGTTCTCTAGCCCTGCCTTCTTGGTTTTAGCAGTGGGCTAGCCACTGTGACCTGGGCTACCAGAGGAAGCTTTGAGGTTCATCAACTATATGTTTGCGGGGAGAGGGGGAATGCAGACACAATCAGCCAATTAGCTGTGCGGGGTAGAGGCCCCAAAGGCAAAGATCAGTGTGACTGGCTAGCTTCAGTGGTGCATCATGCAGGCACTGGAGGGGAAATGGAATGCGCTAGCGATGAGAGAGAGCAACATGGACCTACGCTGGGACATGTTGCAGCACTGAGCAGAGTAAAGCCCTCTCTCAGGGACAAGAAAAAGATCCGTCCCAGTCCAAGGACCAAATGAGCCTGTCAGAACTGCCTGGTGTCTTGGTGATTAAGTGATGAGACTTGGACAACATGGAGGGGGAGGGTGGAGAAACCCCCCACCCCAGTCCAGTCCACAGCATCAGCACTTGATGGCAGGGAGGGGGAAAGGAGGGCTCCCCCTTGGCCCAGGAAAGGCCCCCAGGCACCACCCTCTGTGGTGGTGCCTTGAGCCAAAGTGCCCCTGCTGGAAAAATAGTGAAGATCACTGCTCTAAAGAGACATTTAGGTGGGTGCAGGGGGAATGAAGGGGGTGAAAAAGCTCCTTTCCGTGAACTTCCTTACGCTCAAAGTTCTTAGAATCCAAGCCAATGCCTTTGCTTCACCAGTTATCTTATCCCAATTCAGACTTCTGTGACAGGAGGTGGGACTTTAGGGGGGGACCTAAGTCGTGGTACTTCTCCTTTAAATATTATATTGCAGAAGTCTCACAAGTTGGAATAAGAGTAGACAGGCAGGCGTGTGTGTGTGTGTCAAACTCAACATAATGTTAAGTGAGTTATTACATTTGATGTGCCATAGCGGCTGGGGGTGGGTACTGAACAGGATTAAGACCTTGGTGGGTGTGGAAGGAGAGTGCAACCCCCCCCCAAAAAAAAAAACTGGGAGACTTTTCTACCTGATGGTAAACCTTTTTTATAGTTTGAAAGCTTGCAAAATATTTTCCTAAGTACAGTGAATACAATTACAGTTGTTGGTTGCAATTCAGAGAAGCATGCAGGAAGGGTCCATCTGTGAAGCAGGGAACCTTCCTTCTTTAATTTGTTTCCTAAGCAACAGAGATATACATGTTGCATGGGAAGCTAATATTTATTTGTTTTTTTAAAATCTAGACTGCCCTTCAGTATTTCAGAGTGGTTTACAATAACTAAGTAAAACACAATAAAACCAGTAAATGGCTACGCTAAAAACAATCAGAGCAGGCAAAAATATTTAGATATTATCTGAATCTGTTTCAGGCCCAGTTCTGTCACTGAGATTGCCTTGGTCACCCTGTTGGATGACCTATGCCAGGAGAAGGACAGGGGGAGTATAAACCTGCTTAATCCTCCTAGACTACTCAGGGGCTTTCAATACCATCAACCACAGTATCCTTCTTAAGGCCGCCTGGCTGGAGATTAGAGGCTCCTTGCATCAGTGGCTCCGTTCTTACCTAGAAGGCCATTTTGAGAAGTTGGTGGTATATAATTTTATTTTTTATTCTGTTGTTCTGTGTCTCTTGTTTTGCTTCTGTTTAGTTCTGTGTTTTTACTTGTTTATCGGCATGGGAGCAGTAATGCTGAAAGGTAACCTACAAGCTTTTGAATAAACGAAAATAAGCTAAAGAAAAAAAATACATTTAGGCCCCCTGCAAGTTTCAAAAGGAACTTCTAATGGGTCAGTAGGACTTATGTGATATCATTATTTAATATAAAGACATAATCTTTACATTTCTGTGCCACTTTCCACGTTTGATAAGTGAAAAAAGTAAAAAAAAATGCAACAGAATTGGAGTTTTTGTATGTTGTTAAGAAATGCATTTTAAATGGTATTTCTGCCTTCCAGGATCCACATGCCGAGGAATTTGAAGACAAAGAGTGGACTTTTGTCATAGAAAATGTAAGTAAGAAATTTATTTTTGTTTGCAAGTACATGCAGACAGAACAGTTAGCCATTAACCAGGATAAGAAGCTTCTAATCTCCTGCCCTCATGCGAGGGGGGAGGGGGATCACTGCAGCCTGGAGCTTGAGTGATCCCTCCCTTTTGCTCATAGTAGCAAACCATAGATTGCTGTTGCCATCTGAACTGAATCATATTAATGCATTTCATTAACTCATAAGTCAGTTATTTTAACACTAATGTCTTTTTGTATGAACTGACTGGATTTACGTACACTTATTGGCAATACCACTATGAACACGTTTTGGTTTAGGGTTAAAAAATAAGAAAATGTGATTTTAAAAAACAATATTGAATTCAAGCCAAGAGCTATATAGAATGGCAATTTTCATGCATCTTCATTGAAATATATGGTGAGGTAATCTCTGATTACCTTACCATATATTTGGTGATAAAATCAATCCCAAAAGTTGTAATTAAAGCAAGAAACCTAAATAAATCATCAACATTACCTTCAAATCAACTTTGAGAGAAGTTGGAACATCTTTCTTAAGGCTGGTAGCGCCACACAGTGGTCAGAGAAGAAATTTACAATTTGTGGTTTAGGAAAATAAAAGTATCTTTGCATGTGGTGTGTGTGTGTGTGTGTGTGTTTTGCAGTTAGGTTGGTTTAATATCCAAATTGCCCAGACTCTGTGTGTGTGTCTTTGTGTGAGTGAGAGAGAGAGAGTTTCGTTTGTCACTAGAACATTATGTCCACTTTATTTGGTCTCTACATCCCAATATCAGTTGCTCCTTTTAGCAGGTCTCCTATTGCTGAACTGAATTGCTGGTTGAGAAGATGAAATATAGAATCAGATGATCACAGCAATTTTGGGAACATGTCCATATAGACAATTGCAGATTTCCTAGTTTGTAGTATTTGTGATATTTTTTAGTTTTCTCTGGACTGTGATACTGGTAGGTCAGGGGTGCTTATAAAAATGACACATGTTGAGCTAATAAATTGAAACCTGGCATCCTACGTGCTAAGTTCTACAAATGTGCCACATTTCAAACCGATCCAGTAAACTTTGCCACAAGTACGGCAAGTTTTAAAAGTACTGAAATGGACACATTTACCCCCTTTACTTCAACTTTTAAACAGACATATCATATATTTCAAATCTTGGTGAAAGCTACTGATGTACTTGATTCAGGCTTATTGAAGAAACAATCCTTCATTGGTTTGGTGAAGTTCTGAGCAGCAGTTCAAAAGTTAAGATTTCTTGCCCTATTCCTGCCCTATTAAAGCCTATGGTGGCAACTGCTAGCAAAGTTATACAGTGCATCCTCAGTTTCTTTCTGAAGGTAGAACTCTGCACGTACTGCAATGTTTGTAGAGGGAGTCTAGTGGATTCTATGTATAATGCCTATTTTTTAGTTGGATTGAGTCCCATGTGGTTACTTTTGAGTAAAAGAAGAGATAGTTACTAGCTACATGTGCAAAGTAATGTTTAGTTTGTCTCTCAGGGAATTGGCAGCAGGCGGCGAGGGGGAGCATAGAATACACGGGATACCCCTATCATCTTAAGCCTGTCTACTAGTACCCAGCCATGGGTGAGAATGTAACTATAGTCCTTAGCCTCTGACTCTCTGGCCTCACAGCTGCTGCTGGATGAATGTTCTGTGAGGCTATCTGGCTGCAGTTCTCTCCTCCTGTCTTCTCTAATTGATTTTTGAAATTTGCTCTCCCTGTGGTCTACTCAGTCTTTTTCTTCTCTCAAACTTCCACTCTCCTTCAGAACCGCCTGACCAAAAAGCTCCTCCTCAGAATCTCCCATAGCAGTTCCTCAGGGCCAAAAACGATGTTGTGCTCCAGGGGGCTACACTTTATATGATTACAAAAATTGAACGTATGTTAATCAATTCACATAACCATATGTCTGTTCATTCAACCCAGGTATAACTGTACGCATGATCTTATCCTGGCTTAAGTAGGACTCTAGTATCTGTGTACAAAATCTGTGCATGTAGACAGAAACTATTTTCAGGCATTTGCCTGAATGCATGAGGGTTTAAACTGTATAGGGGGTGGGTGGGGCCACACCTGCTGTGTGCTGAGAACTCCATCCCCACCCCCAGTCCTCGACCTTGCCATGTTGAGCATCAAGTTTGAAGGTGTGACCTACTTGCATTCACTTGAATGCAAACAGAACTCTCCATGCGATCGGGGACCCTGATGAAGCCCAGCGCGGTCAGGGACTGAGGGAGCGGGAACTAAGCCACACGGGGACATCATGGGTAGAGCCAGAGTGGGCAGTCCCCTCTCCCTACCGAGTTTAAGCCCTCGTGTGTGTTCTGACAGGGCGCTGGTAAAATCAGAATGTGTGTATTTAGCAAGAGAGGCAGCAAACTGCATGTGCTGACTTGCTAACTTCTTCCCTTGATATTTTAAACAAGCCATCGTGATCATTATACTACCGTATTTTAAACATTATGATTAATTTTTTAAAAAAACATTTTGCTGAGATCTAGGGGTTAGGAGAGAAAAGCTAGAGAGCCCAGAATGGTTGAATTAATTGGATTTTGTCAATAGCCAGTAAATAGGCTAAATTTGGTTGAGATTAATTTAGTGTTTGTTTTTAAATGTGGTGTTAGTGGCCCAGTCTCTTCAGGTCAGTGGCATCTTCTTACCAGCCATGCCGAGTGAGGTTCTCCTGGTAGCATTCTGACAGTAGGGGTGAGGTAGCAGGAAACTCATCAGAGACAAAAATTAGGTAATTTTAAAGGCGGAAGGAGTCACTCTGCCTGACAGAGAGATCATTGATGAAGAGGGGAGAAGGGAGAGGAAAAAAGGGTATGCTGCATTCCTGTGCAGGCTTACTCATACAGAAGCCTTTCTGAACATAGAGGGACATATATGTTGATTTGCGAACTAGCTGTTGTAGAGCTCTTCTATCAGTACTATGCCTATGCTAATACTTGTAAGGATTCTGAGCACAGAGTCTCCCATGCCACTAGTTAATGCTCAGGATCCTTGGCGTCATGGTCCCAGGTGTCATGCCGCCACTGAAGTCATCCTTGGAGGAGGAGCCAAAACCGTCAGAGCCAGTTGGCCCCTCGGGAGACCCTGGCACTAGCCAGGGCAGTCTGGGACCCTCAGGGGTGATGCCTTTGAATCTGCCTCTTAGAGAGGTGGAGAGTTCAGCTTCTGAGGCAGAGGAAGATGCTACCTAGCCTCTGAAAACGCCAGCGCCTTAAGGTCCATGATAGAATGGTTGCCAGGAGAAGGAGTGCTCTCATACTGAAGAGGACTACTCATGAGTTGGACCCTACTCATGTGGAGGACATCTGACAAACCTCTAACAGGAAGCAGCTGAGCACTGGGTGGGGCTCTAGTAGCTTTAGCTATATCAGCTCTCACTGGTAACTTGATTGCTGCTGGAGACAATGTCTCTGCTGGTTTCAGTATCTACTACTTTGTCTCTTGCGCCTTGCCATGGATGCTCTGTGCAACTGACTCTGGACTGTTTCTTGACCCTGCTTCTGAACTCAGTAATGTGCCTCACTAATCTAATGTGTTTGAGCTCTTGTATGTTACCTTGAGCACTCCTGCTGTTGCCTGATCCTTGTTGTCTGCCTGCAGGCTTGCTTTCTGACTTCTGTCTGGATTTTGACCTTAGCCTAAACCTCCTTGGACTGAAATCTGTGTGCCTGACCATTTGCTTGCCAAATTGACTGTTCTATTGCATTGCTCTCTGTATTTGCTTGCAAAGAGCCAGGACTCAGTCTAGAGCAGGAGACTTACAAATATTAGCTTTGTTGTTTTACTCTGGGCCCAATCCACCTTATGTTTCTGGGGAAGGAGTGGGAGGGAGAGAACTCAGCCTACCAAGCTCCTGCCTAGTTATGCACTGCTACATACCACACTACTTTGTGCAACGGTGTTTATAGTACACTGACATAATAACATACTTTGAGAGAGAGACACTAAAAAGGTGATTACATAGCAAGAGAGGTGGCAAATGGCACCTGACCATGTACCTGGCAGTCAGAACATTGGAGGACAGAGAGGGAAGAGGAAAGGAAAGGGAAATAAAGTCTTGAGATAAACTTTACTCAGAAGTAAACCCAATGCTTTTGAAAAAGGGATAGGGGGTTGGAATTGCAGCTGCTATAAACTAATCCTGTGCAGATTAAGAACATAAGAAAAGCCCTGCTGGATCAAACCAAAGACCTACCTAGTCTGGCATTCTGTTGGGACAGTGGCCAACCAGATGCCTAAGGGAAGTCCACAAACAGGGCAATAGCACCTTCTCGCTTGTGTTTCCCAGCAACTGGTGTAGAGAGGCATACTGTCTCTGATACTGGAGGTAGTATATAGCCTTCATGACTACTAACCACTGATAGCCTCCATGAAATTGTCTAATCTTTTAAAGCTGTCCAAGTTAGCAGCTGCCAATACTTAGCCAGTTCCAAAGTTTAACTATCCAATGTTATTGACAGGGCTGGACAAGTTATGTGAGTCACCTCCCAGCGCATATTTTCTTACTCAAATATAAGTTGCATTTCATTTAATGGACCTTGCTAGACAGTGTGCCAGTTTGCATGATCGAACAGCCCACTGTGGCTTATTTAAGCCATGGTGGGCTGGAGCACATGCTGGCATGTGCAGGTTTGCAGCTTTTTGTTACTCCTAATAAATGTTTTGCCCTATTATGCTTTTGATTTATTCTCATCAGTAAACATGGTGTGAGCAGTGGGCTCAACATCTCTGCAGAACCACTCCAAGAAGGCATGAGAACCGATTCAGAGTCAGATGAGGAAGAGGATGAAGGGGTTCTGGAGCTACAAAGGTTGCAGGAGATAGGGCAGAGTAATAGTGGCAGAGAGGAATCTTTCCAGATGCTGGCTAATCAATTGGATCAAACCCAGCCAGAGACCTGGGAATGCAAGATCTTACAGTGGGGGAAGAGTTGGGAGTGACGGACCCCAGAATCAGACGTCTGATAAGGAGGGAGGAGCAGCTTCAGGACATAAGGCATTCTAAAAGGTTGGCCACTGTCACATTCCTTCGTCCTCCCCCTTCGCAATCAACACACTCCAAGATACCAGGCTTCAGGCTCACTACTTTATTAGGGAAATGCAAATTCTAGGAAACGCACAATTACAAATACCAGTAGAGGAGCCGAAGTGGAAGTTAGGGAAGTTGCCGGCAGTTTGAACAAGAAGTTCCTGGCCAGACTAGCTTAGGGGGGATGACCCTCCCTTACAGTGGCTCCCCCCTATGTAGGCTATCACATATAGCCAAGTGGTGGAGCGTCTGAGCTCCGCCTCTAACTTTTCTCACTTCGTGCTGTGACAGAACCTAGCATCCCTCAAGTCATGCCCCTCACTCTCCTCCTCTCCCGAGACTTGGGTTCTCATGGAGGAGGAAGGGGGGGCCTTCAGGCTGAGCCATCTGTGTGCCAAGGACTTGGGAAGAAGGCTTTGCCATATCTGAGCTCACTAGGGAGGGAGCCTCCCCCTGTTCTGACTGTTCCCATTCTGAATCTGAGCTGCTAGCTATCTCCACATGCTCAGATTCATTCCTGACAGCCACTCAAAGGAGGTCCCTAGGGGAAGACCCTCCCAAGGGCGGCACTAGAAAAGCTACTCAGGTTTCGTACAGTCAGATGGCACCAGTTTTCATTGCAACTTCCTATCATAGTGTATTTATCAAAGGAAGGTTCTTGTAGTCTAATTAGTATTATGCAAAGCTGGCTAGAGAACTTAGGTCTGTGTTGCTGTATGCGGATTACGTCTGTAACCTGAAGTGCAGCTGATCTGGCTCTGGCTTGCAAAATCAAAGCTATTTTCTAAGATATAATCTTCACTGTGTGACTACAAAGATGACTGGAGGCTTGGCACTCGACACATGGCAACCTGCATTTATTTACAGAGGTGTACGCCTAAAAAAAAAAGTGTGCGTCTTGAAATAATTACTACCCTTAGTTAAGTATTTTTAATCCCATGTATTTTATAGATTGATTTGCAAGAAAGAAAATTCAAATACATTGGGGAGAGGGAGAGATTAACAACATGGTAATGATAAATTTCCTATTTAGAAACAAGAGAAATTCAATTATCAAAAACCCCACTGTTTTTTTTTAACCCTGCTGGACCCTGCATTATATTTAGGGGCAGTGATGGCGACAAAAAACCATCATCTTGCTGCCTCTGTTGAATCTTCTATCTCCCGCCCAGTGGTGCTGTTCAGAGTTGTCCAGGGGCGATTACATGCCAGCCCCAAGGACACTGTAGATCCCTTTGAGGCTCACTGTAATGCATTTGCTAGGCACTTCCAGGATAAGATCTCTTGCACCTGCCGGGACTTAGACTCCAGTGTTACAGCAGGTGAATCTGGTGATGTATCCAGAGCAAGCCTTGTCCTGCTGTCCTGAATGAGTTTCAGTTGGTACAGCTCGAGGACATTGACAAGGTACTTGGACAGGTTCGTGCAACCACTTCTGTACTGGATCCTTGCCCCTCTTGGCTTATAAGATCTGGCAGGGAAGGAACAGTTTGCTGGGCCAGGGAGGTGATTAATGCCTCCTTGTGAGAGGGAGTGGTCTCGAGCCGCCTCAAAGAGGCGGTAGTGAGACCACTCCTAAAGAAACCCTCCCTGGACCCGGAAAATCTTAATAATTTTAGGCCAGTGGCAAAATAGTAATTTTAGGCCAGGTTCCTTTCCTGGGCAAGGTTCTTGAGTAGGTGGTTGCTAACCAGCTCCAGACACTCTTGGATCAGACTGATTATCTAGCTCCATTTAAGTCAGGTTTCAGGCCAGGTTTTGGCATGGAAACAGCCTTGGTCGCTCTGTATGATGATCTATGTCGGGAGAGAGACAGG
The DNA here is from genome assembly GCF_057233095.1 of Heloderma suspectum. Lineage (NCBI taxonomy): Eukaryota > Metazoa > Chordata > Lepidosauria > Squamata > Helodermatidae > Heloderma > Heloderma suspectum. Next base: position 246,569,983 of record NC_139458.1, read on the forward strand.
GGGAGTGTGGCCTTTTTCATTTTCCTTGATTTCTTGGTGGCTTTCAATACCATCGACCATGGTATCCTTCTAGGACGATTGTCTGAGCTGGGACTGGGAGGCACTGCATTGCAGTGGTTTCGCTCCTACTTGGAGGGTCAGCTCCAGAAGGTGGTGGTTGGGGAATATTGTTTGGCCCCGTGGATTCTCCAGTAGAGGGTTCCACAGGGGTCAGTTCTGTCCCCCATGCTATTTAACATCTACATGCTACACGCTATTTAACATCTACATGAAACTGTTGAGTGCGGTCACCTGGAGTTTGGGGGTGTATTGTCATCAGTATGCTGATGACATGCAGCTCTATTTCTCCTTTTCATCTTCTTCAGGTGAGGCTGTGGATGTGCTAAATCTGTGCCTGGCTGTGACAATGGACTGGATGAAGGCTACTAAACTGAAACTCAGTCCAAACAAGACTGAGATGCTGTTGGTGGGTGGTTCTTCTGACTGGGTGGAGGGTGTTCAACCTGTTCTGGATGGGGTTGCACTCCCCCTGAAGGAGCAGGTCCATAGCTTGGAGGTTCTCCTGGAACCATCTTTGTCACTTGATGCTCAGGTGGCCTCAGTGGCACGGAGTGCCTATTACCAACTTTGGTTGGTGGCCCAGCTACATCCCTATCTGGACTGGGATAACCTGGCTTCAGTTGTCTATGCTCTGGTAATCTCCACGTTAGATTACTGCAATGCACTCCATGTGGGGCTGCCACTTAAGACAGTTCAGAAGCTGCAGCTCATGCAAAATGTGGTGTCCAGATTGATAACGGGGACCAGAAGGTCAGAAGATATAAGACTGACTCTGGCCCGCTTGCACTGGCTGCCTGTATGTTTCTGAGCCCAATTGAAGGTGCTGGTTTTAACCTATAAAGCCTTACATGGCTTGGGACAACAATACCTGACGGAGGGCCTCTCCCGACACGAATCAACCTGTATACTATGCTCAACATCTAAGGCCCTCCTCCAGCTTCCTACACCAAGGGAAGCTCGGAAGAGGGCAACAAGGGACAGGGCCTTCTCGATGGTGGCCCCCAAATTATAGAACGATCTCCCCGACGAGGCCTGCCTGGTGCCAACATTGTTATCTTTTCGGTGCCAGGTTCAGACCTTACTCTTCTCCCATGCATTTGGAAGCATATGATAAGTTTTAATCAATCCTGGAATGTCTTATGGTTATGGTTGTTTGCTTTTGAGATTGTTTGAAGTTGTTTTGGATATATATTTCTTTTGTGTATAGTGTCTGTTCATGTGTTCTTTATGTAAACAGTTTTTAATCTCTGTATATTGTATTTTTAATGTTTTTAATCTTTGAAAACCGCCCAGAGAGCTTTGGCTATTGGGTAGTATAGAAATGTAATTAATAATAATAACAACAACAACTCACAGGAGGATTCCTCTAGCAATACAGTAAGGGTCAGGTACTTCATAAGGCAATATAGAACCAAGACACCATCTTTGCTTGCTCCAGTCACTCCATCCTCCCCATCTGGATTTGGGCCTGAAAGACTGAGTAAAAGTGTGGGTGGATGGAGAGTAAGTTGTTAGCAAGCATAATCTGTGACATTGCACAACATCATTACTAGTCACAGGGTACGTCTGTTGGCTTGGGCCAACACAAGGTAGCCTTCATTATGATAGCATTTTTTTATCAGTGTGAGGGAACGTGTGTGTGTATTCTATATTCTATGTGTAGAAAATTGGTGTGTCAAGGAAAAGGATTCTATTTAGCTATCTTCCTAATACGTTGTTTTTTATGAAGGCGTTTTTTCAGGCTGTACCTTCTATAGCCTGAAGTAGTTGAATCAAAGAAATACTTTTATCACTTCCTTCTGCTGAGTATAGGTAGGTAGGTACAAACAAATGTATACTGGCAGTTATGACAGGATACAAAAGAAGGTTCTATGATTTTTAATATCTCAGTCTGGTTGCCCCCTGTTTATGCCCAATTATATAGCAATACGTGAGTTATAAAGTTTGTCTCAGCCACCTTTGTGCTAAACTAAAACCTGCATGCTCTTTTATATATTCCCATTATTCTGGCTGTTAGAGCTTCAAAGTATTCTAAGAATGAACCATCTCCTGTTCTCCCACAATCAATTATTCCACAGTATAATTTTCATCATTAATCTTCCTTCATTCTTTTCTACCGATTTCATGCCATTTGTTTCTTGTGCCATACACTTGGTATATTACAAGAATAAATTCTAATAACAATTGTTTTTCCTTTTATGGGTTTTTAAAAATGGAATACAATGAGAGTGAATTTAAGAGTATGGGTCAAACTAGACATGAGGTTTACCATGCATTTGAATCCCATGTCTGAGATTCTTCTCTTCTTTTTTTAAAACTCTCAATAACCTCAGGACCCCAAATCTGCATTGGGACCACAGTGTGGGGGAAGTTTTTTTAACCCTTTCCCCCCCTCCCATCCTGTACCATTTTTCTGCTGAAAATCACCTATTCAAAGCTACTAATAGTATCAGATTACTTCAGCAGGAAAATAGCATGGGGGAAAGAGTTTTTTTTAAAGATTCCCTTGAGTAATGGCCCAAATCTGAACTGGGACCCTGCAGTGTTTCTATGAGTTTTTTAAAAAGGGGTAAATCCCAGTTATGGGATTCAAAGATGTTGTTAAGGTCCAGTCTAGTCTGACTATACGAATGTGATTAAGTGCAGTTATGTAGAGGCTTAAATGTATTTTTAAGATGTCATCACCATATAGCATTGTACTAGAAGTGGAGAACATGTGGAACATGACACAATTCTTGACCACTTTTGTTTGTTGTTTGGCCTTCACACTCATTCTTGTAGTCATCCTGTGCTATTTATTTTTGTGTATATACAATTTTGGATATTCCCTAATTTCGTTTGCCTTCTCTGTTTACAAGCTAGATTATTTTAGTGGACCAAATTAAGAAAAATGTATTTTTACTGAAGGATATTCTTCAAGAGCTTAACAGACTTTCTGATTAATCTTGTATTCATTTTTGCAGCGCATGGTAATATGACACTAGTAATATCTTTTGTATTTTCTTTTGGCCTTCCTTTATAATTCACCCCCTGCCCCCCCCCCACACACACGTGCACTTACATGCATGCATATCTATATTTATATAGATCTACTAACTTAGGAGACGATTTCATGCATCTAATGAAGTGGTCTCTAGACAATGATATGCCATGAGAGAGAGAGGGGGGGGGGGTGCCACAGGACTCTTTTATTGCTGTTTGGCTACTCCTTTGGAATGATCTTTCTCAGCCTTTGTTAGAAATAATTGTGATGATTTTTTAAAATTTGATGTATTAGGCTGCAGCCAAAGAAAGCTTTTAAAATGTTACAGAGGATGTCTACTCAAAAATAAGTAAATGGGACTTACTCTCAGGTAAGTTTGTATAGAATTGCAGCTCAGCTGTTGTTTTTTGTGGAACCAAAGACTAGTACAGCTAGCTCTTCAGTTACATATTTGGTTCCTAGTAGCTCATTTTGTATAAGAAAATGGTAACAGAGTAGTTATATCTGATAAGAGGACCACCATCTTGTAGATATATACTGTTTTTTGTAATGAATTTTATTTCTTTGTGGCATACACAGTTATTTCAAAAAGAAATTCAAGAGGTTTATTTACACTTAAAGAATACAAGCAGCTTACGTCCCCATCCCCCCCGCCTGAACTATATTTTTTAGCTTAAAATAAAAAATGTTTTTTTCCTAGAATTAAATATCTGCATTTAATACATTTAGAGCAAGAAGTTTGTAGTTCAGACATGCTTTTCTGGCCCTCTAATTCCCCTGTCACATTCTGCTGAATGTGATTATGTGAACTGTGACTGCTTGCCTGTGTAAATTAGCCTGGGTCTTCTGGTGTAGATATAGCTCAGAATTAAATGCTGCTTTGTCAGCCATCTCACTCTTGTTCTGCTTTAAATTTAATAGAAAATCAGAAAAGTGTGTGCAGTTTTTTTAATACAGCATTTGCTTACATTAAATATTTAGCACTTTGTTCTAGTTCAGAAATCTTGGAGATTAGGTTTTTGAAGCAAAACTCATAGCACATCTTCTCTTGTTTGCCTGATTTATTTATTTTTTATGAAGGGAGTGGCAGGAAGCCTTCTTTTGAATGTTGCGGTGACTGGACGTGATCCCTTGCATATGTCTTTCACATCTTTTAGTTGTTTTTTAGCCACATTTCAAGTTCAATGGGTATGCAAACAATGCAAAGAATGCCAACTAGGGAGAGTTCTGTCTGTCCCCCCCCCCCCCACACACACACACATACACGGTAGCTCATGAAAGTGAGAAACTGTCATTGCTTGCTTGGGATGGCCTGCGTGGGTAGATGCTGCACAAGCTTTTCCAGACAATGCTACAATTCATTTAAATTCTGACTTCCAGTAAAACCCTTAAATTCCTAAGTGAAGCGAGTAAGGCATGTCAGATTGCGATGAATAACACAGCACAATAATCTATGCGGCACTAGTGCTTTCACATCATGACAGAAGGAAATCTGACTCTTGCAGCCCCTTTGTACTTACTTGGAAGTAAGTGCCAATGAAATCAATAGGACTTAAAGAAGCATCTCTCCACTGTTCTACACTGTTGTTCTTGTACATACACAGTATTTGGTAAAGGGATTCTATGAGTTTGACATTCTTACCTACACACACATATTTTTCAGAGAAAATTCATATGAACATACAGCATTTAACTTTCCAGCATACATGATGTTGGCATTGATGTGCCATCCTGATTTAGCGTAGTTATCATAGAAAACTTAGGCTTGTGAGCAAATGTTCACTTTCAGGCAATCTCTTCACTTTCCGTATATAGGCAGTATTACTTTAAACAGTTCCATTAAAATGAATGAACCTTCCCTCCCCCCACCCAACTCCCACCCACTTTAAGACAAAAATATCCTTAAATATTCTAAACCCTCAGGTTAAGTCTTTACCTCCACCTGGCCATTGGATATCTAAGATAATTCTGCTTATGTGATTTATTTTTGTCTACATAACCTTAAGGTTTTAATTGTACATGAGCATGTGACACACTTCAGTTTAAAATTAAGGAAATCGCAAAAGGATCTTATTCTGTAATATCTATACTGCAGTTACTCTTAACATGTTCCTCAAAACTGAAGGATGGAAAGGCGGGAATGCTGGAATGGCGCAGAACAGATAATGTCCTCCTTTTTTTATAAACTCAGTAATTTTTTCAAACCACAATATTTACACTGGAATGAGTTTGATGACACATAATTTCTGTGGTTATTATTGATTCACAGTAGTAAAGTGCAATCTGACTTCCAAATTGCCAGAACCCATTTGTTTAGATTTTTTTCAGTCTTGCTTCCTGCTAGTTGCCATCCAATATCTTTTTTTTTCCATAGATGAGAGGGTATTGGGCAAGACAGCTGACCAGAGTTGATATCAATGATATTCCTTGCCAGCTGGAGGGAGGAAGCTGATAAATGTAGGCAGTCAGTTCTGGAAACAAACCTCTAATACTACATTAGGCATGTTTAAAACCAGCAGTGTGTTTCTGCAATTCTTAGCATATGTTTATTCATAGAAAATCAGCAGTAAAATATACTTGCCAGGGCATGCAAGAGACTTGAATCTGCATGAGGTCTTTTTCTCTTTCCAACATCAAATATCAAAACGGAGTCTTGGTAATTGTTTTACAGTGGGGTTCTAATCATACTCCAGATGTAAGCTGAGCTACCTAACTCTCCTTTTAATAAAAAAGTACGTGTTTTTAGAATTGTTCAACTTGCCACACTTTTTTGCATGCGTATGTGATGTTTACTCTTGATAGTGAGCACATTTTTTTATTTAAAATGCTGCTTGCTGGGATAGCATTATGTTATACAAATCTCATTTCATTGTGAGCGCCTGGGGGGACAATGGCCATATATTGTTGCAACCACGAACTGTCTGATTCTCAGCAAAGGGTGCAATGCAGGACACTGAAAAGGAAGAAAACAAAATGCCAGTACACAGTCATTAAATGGGTGGAGGAAGTATTTGACAGAAGGTGCCTCCTTCACTACAGGGTTTAAGATTTCATTTCAGATATTGCATCTGAGGTAATGTTTGCATGCTATTTGGATTTAAATGTTACAAACTACAAACATATTTATTTAGAAGCAAACTTGATACAAAAAATGTTTAGTTTTGCTGCTAATTCTTTAGTTGTATATATGATAGGCTAAATAAGAGCTGGCCTACATCTTTTGAGTGTGTCTTTGATAAGCACCGCACCTGCGGCATCTCCATGGGACCAGGTTAACTCTCTTCCTTTGTCAGCTTAGTGCTTAAGGGACGACTTTTTGAAGCTAACCCATGAAAATCTTACATTGGGTGTCTAGCCAGGATGCATTTCTAAAGATGAATCCATGACCCAATGCAAGGTGTCTTCTGTCCTGCTTGTGGAATTATCATTGGAAATGCTATGCGATATAGGTGACCAGTTACATATAAAATCAGGGAATCCTTTCACAAAACTTGCTGTCCTGTGCATACCTAGGAGGGAGTAAGCCCCATTCACTTCCAAAAAATCATGCACGGTTGTTGTGCTAAAAGTCACTTAAGTTTAGAGATGTAAAATTTCCAGAAATTTAGAGGCCATGGAAAACAACAACAACATGTTTTTCTGGAGGGTTCGGAAAGAATGGAAATGTAGGGGAAAATTGAAAAATAAACAATACTTATTTTAGCAACCTTTTCAGATCTAAAGTCACTTTGTTGCTTTAAGACAGTCTTTCCCAACCTGATGCCCTCCAGATATTTTGGACTTCAGCCTCAGACAGTATGGCCAATGGTCAGGAATGCTGGGTGGGCATTGTAGTCCAAAACATCCAGAAGGCACCAGGTTGGGGAGGGCTGCTTTAGGAACGTAAAGCAGCCTTTCTCTTCCTAAAGTTATTTTATGTATAACTTAGTTTGCCCATAAAATTATCATTGTATTTTAAAACTTTTAAAAGTAAACTCGATAAATTTGCAATTATTATCTGAATAAATTAGAACTATATTAAGTGCGCAATCCTATCGGGATAGGCGGCTGCCTCCAAACTTGGAGGCAACTGCCTATCCAATGCAGGGCAGGAGAAGCACGGAAGGGATTGTCCCTTCCACGTTTCAGCTGCCCTAGAAAGCCGATTTTGGGTGGCAAGCTGTGGGACCTCGGAGTGCGGGAAGCGGCAGTCAGACGACACATAGGATGTGTCGTACTGGCATTTCCGACTTCCCCACCCTGACGCACCCCCAGGAATGCCCTGTTCTTGCCGCTCCGTGCTCCTCTTCAGAGCACAGGGCCGTTCCGCGCTGCCTATGAGGCAGCACGGGAGGGGGTGGAGGTTGGTTCTCAGAGAACAGACCTTGGAGCGCGGGCTCCGAGGACAGTTCCCGGGAACTGACCTATCCTATGGCCATCTAGCCTCTGACTAGCAGCCATAGGATTGCGCCCTAAATGACTGCTACAGCATCAGAAACACAGAAACGTCAGAAACGCTATAAAACAAAACACAAACTGTCAAGAATGCACGTTTACTGTCAAGAATGCACAATGGTGACTCTACTCACATGTTAGGAAACTGAGCATCAATGTCTATCAGTAAAATATACTTTAGATCAATAATTTTAATAAGGAATGAAAGAAATAACTGCTGGGCATCTTAACAGAGAGGATTAAAAAAAAAAACATTTTCCCCCATGGCTTCATTATTTCCAGACGTTTTACATCTCTAGTCTTTCCATAAAAGTGTTCTTATTACATAGTTTTTAGAAATCGTTTTGTGGGGAGTAAAGGCTTGGTAACAATAAATAAATACTTTGTCTTAAATTCTAAAAGAAAATATTTCATAATCTAAAGCTGTTCAATTTTTCCAGTTTTTTGGAAAAAAACAAAAATGGTCATTGGAAAAAAATGGGGGGGAAAACATTTTCCATTTTTTTTCTGGGCCTCCACATCTCTACCTAAGTTAAAAGCATTAAAATTGCTGGAATATAACCCCAGTTGCTGAAGAAAAAAGTTGCTATAGATTTAGAAGTGATTATATTTCACTGCCACAATACAGAACACAGAATCCTTGCTGTAACTTTAGGACTTGTTATTGTGGCTGAGGCACATGGCTGGATTTGGATGAGTCTTCTGTTTGACCTTAGCCTGCCCCTTTGTTGCACTGCACTGGTACAAAAGACCGTATCCACACCAAGCAAGTCTCACTCTTGCCAGACCAGAGGCTTTTTTCTGTAGCTTGCTTGCACAATTGCATGCCTACAGATGTACACTGTGAACTAGCACCATAATTAAAAGGCTGGTGCGGTAGTCAAGACAATGTCTCATGCGGTGGGGGTGAGTGAATTGGGTTAATCTGGAAGTAGACAAGAAACCTCTCCTTTGCATCTTTGGGGTGCATCCCTGTTACTCTGACATTTGGGCCATTCCAACAATGTTTTGTTTGCATGAGTGATTTTGCTGTTATGCCCAGTTCAGCTGATGTTCCCCTGTCATCAAATTTGACCCAGAATTCAAACAAGATTGAGTTGGTGTAGAAATGCAGTTTCACTCCAGTTAATATTTGATTGTTCTTAGTGACTGTTCCCCTTCATGGATCACTGCCTTGTTGTGGCGAAGAGGCTTGCGTAACTCAGTGAAGCCATAAGCTATGCCGTGCAGGACCACCCAAGATGGACAGGTCATGGCACAGAGTTCTGACAAAATGTGGTCCACTGGAGAAGGAAGTGGCAACGCACTCCAGGATTCTTGCCAAGAAAACCCCATGAAACATATCACAAGGCTAAAAGAGATGACGTCGGAAGATGAGCCCCTCAGGTCGGAAGGTGTCCAATATACTACTGAGGAAGAGCAGAGGGTATTTCCAAGTAGCGCCAGAAAGAGTGAAGCGGCTGGGCCAAAGCCGAAAGGACACTCAGCTGTGGATGTGTCTGGTGGTGAAAAGAAAATCCGATGCTGTAAAGAACAATATTGTCTAGGAACCTGGAATGTCAGATCAATGAATCAAGGTAAGCTGGAGATGGTCAAACATGAGATAGCAAGACTGAACATTGATATCTTGGGAATCAGCGAACTAAAATGGACAGGCATGGGCGAATTTAATTCAGGTGACCATCATATCTACTACTGTGGGCAAGAATCCCTTAGAAGAAATGGAGTAGCACTCATAGTCAACAAAAGGGTGGGAAAAGCAGTACTGGGGTACAATCTTAAAAACGATAGAATGATCTCAGTACGAATCCAAGGCAAACCATTCAACATCACAGTAATTCAAGTCTATGCCCCAACCACTGAGGCCGAAGAAGCTGAGGTTGACTGGTTCTATGAAGACCTACAACAACTTCTAGAACTAACACCAAAAAAAGATGTCCTCTTCATCATAGGGGATTAGAATGCTAAAGTAGGAAGTCAAATCACCGGGATAACAGGCAAGCATGGCCTTGGTGTACAAAATGAAGCAGGACAAAGGCTAATAGAGTTTTTCCAAGAGAACACGCTGATCATAGCAAACACTCCTTTCCAACAGCACAAGAGGCGACTCTACACATGGACATCACCAGATGGTCAATATCGAAATCAGATGGATTATGTCCTTTGCAGCCAAAGATGGAGAAGCTCTATACAGTCAGTAAAAACAAGACCTGGAGCTGACTGTGGCTCAGATCATGAGCTGCTTCTTGCACAATTTCGGCTTAAATTGAAGAACGTAGGGAAAACCACTAAACCATTCAGGTATGACCACAATCATATCCCTGATGAATATACAGTGGAGGTGAGGAATAGATTTCAGGGATTATACTTGATAGACAGAGTGCCTGAGGAACTATGGACGGAGGTCCGTAACATTGTTCAGGAGGCAGCAACGAAATCCATCCCAAAGAAAAAGAAATGCAAGAAAGCCAAGTGGCTGTCTGATGAGGCTTTACAAGTAGCTGACGAAAGAAGGGAAGCCAAAAGCAAGGGAGAAAGGGGAAGATATATCCAACTGAATGCAGAGTGCCAGAGAATAGCAAGGAGAGACAAGAAGGCCTTCTTAAATGAACAATGCAAAGAAATCGAGGAAAACAACAGAATGGGAAAGACTAGAGATCTCTTCAAGAAAATCAGAGATCTCAAGGGAACGTTTTGTGCAAAGACGGGCATGATAAAGGACAAAGAAGGCAGGGACCTAACAGAAGCAGATGAGATTAAGAAGAGGTGGAAAGAAGACACGGAAGAACTATACAGGAAAGATCTTAATGTCCCTGAGAGCCATGATAGTGCAGTCACTGAACTTGAGCCAGACATCCTCGAGAGTGAAGTGAAGTGGGCCTTAGGAAGCATTAGTAACAACAAAGCTAGCAGAGATGACAGTCTTCCAGCTGAACTATTTAAAATCCTAAAAGATGATGCTGTTAAAGTGCTGCACTCAATATGCCAACAAATTTGGAACACTCAGCAGTGGCCGCAGGACTGGAAAAGGTCAGTTTACCTTCCAATTCCAAAGAAGGGCAATGTTCAAACTACTGCACAATTGCGCTCATTTCACATGCCAGCAAGGTGATGCTCAAAATCCGACAAGCTAGGCTTCAGCAGTATGCGAACCGAGAACTACCGGAAGTAAAAGCGGGGTTTCGAAGAGGCAGAGGAACTAGAGATCAAATTGCCAACTTTCGCTGGATCATGGAGAAAGCAAGAGAATTCCAGAAAAACGTCCATTTCTGCTTCATTGACTACGCTAAAGCCTTTGATTGTGTGGATCACAACAAACTGTGGCAAATTCTTAAAGTGATGGGAGTAACAGACCACCTTACCTGTCTCCTGAGAAACCTGTACGAGGGTCAAGAAGCAACAGTAAGAACCAGACATGGAACAACCGATTGGTTACAAATTGGGAAAGGAGTACAACAAGGCTGCATATTGTCACCCTGCTTATTTAACTTATATGCAGAGTACATCATGAGAAACGCCGGGTTGGATGAATCACAGGTTGGAATTAAGATTGCCGGGAGAATTATCAACAACCTCCGATATGCAGACGATACCACCCTAATGGCAGAAAGCGAAGAGGATCTAAAGAGCCTCTTGTTGAGGGTGGAAGAGGAGAGTGCAAAAGCTGGTTTGAAACTCAACATTAAAAAAACGAAGATCATGGCATCTGGCCCCATCACTTCCTGGCATATAGAAGGGGAAGAAATGGAAGCGGTGACAGATTTTACTTTCTTGGCCTCCAAGATCACCGCAGACGGTGACTGTAGCCATGAAATTAAAAGACGCTTGCTCCTTGGGAGGAAAGCTATGGCAAACCTAGACAGCATAGTAAGAAGCAGAGACATCACCTTGCCGACAAAGGTCCGTCTAATTAAAGCTATGGTTTTCCCAGTAGTAACGTATGGCTGTGAGAGCTGGACCATAAGGAAGGCTGAGCGCCGAAGAATTGATGCTTTTGAACTGTGGTGCTGGAGAAGACTCTTACGAGTCCCCTGGACTGCAAGGAGGTCAAATCAGTCAATCCTAAAGGAAATCAACCCTGAGTGCTCATTGGAAGGACAGATACTGAAGCTGAAGCTGAAATATTTTGGCCACCTAATGCAAAGAGAAAACACTCTGGAAAAGACCCTGATGCTGGGAAAGACTGAAGGCAAAAGGAGAAGGGGACGGCAGAGGATGAGATGGCTAGATAGCATCACCGATGTGATGAATATGAACTTGAGCACGCTCCGGGAGAGAGCGCAGGACAGGAAGTTCTGGCGTGTTATGGTCCATGGGGTCACGAAGAGTCGGACACGACTGAACGACTGAACAACAAGAAGTGGCTGTTTTTGGTTACTTTGGAGTGTGGTTGTGCAAATAGCACACATGTCTGATGGCTGGTTCCTGAGACATAACTTATGAAAAGGGACTCACTTCTGTCCCCTGTAGGTCTGGAACACTGGTGGGCCCTGGTGTTGTCATGTTGGGCGGACTGCAGTGATGTCATGTTAGACGGGCCCCAGTGATGTCACAGGGTGTGGGCCCTGGTGATGTCATCAAGCGTGATACAATAAACATCAACCGTGGTTGCTCAGAGCATGTAATTCAAATAAAATACACGAAGTCTAACAAATGAAAAAATATCTGGTTGGAAGTTAAGATAGCAATCTTAGCTAAAAGGAGGGTGTTCCCAGGTCCAGCTGAAGTGAGAGGATCATTCCTTCTCATTTGTTTACAAAGCCTGGGTAGGGAACATTTAATTTAGCCTATTTGTTTCTGGCAAGAAGGGTTTAAGTGCCCTGAGGCCATTCACCAGAAGACCATTGTAGGAAGAGAGAAGCCTAGGGTTGTGGAGATGTTAGATGGGAACACTCAAGAGTAAAGATTGATGCCCCTGAAGGATGCAATTCTAAACACACTTACTGAGTGAGGACTAAACCCCATAGAACTCAATGGGACTTACTTCTATGTAGATACGGCTAGGTTTCTGCTGTTGTTGGTAAGCCTTGACTATTGGGGATCCCTCTCAAAATTATCCATAGCTCACTGAAGCTTCTTGTGTTGATCATTCTCTGTTCAAAGAAATCCAACTATTCTTTTCACAAGATAACTCAATTCAGATTGTAATATAGCTAGCTATACTGCAACATTGCATCCAACTGGAACAGTAAGGAAATCAAGCATGACCACATTTGTTGCACATATGTAGCAGTCACAACAGAAATTGTAGGATATTTGCTCACATACTACATCCTAGAGTAGTGGGATTTTACATTGTTTCCACCACTGTCAAAACACACCCAGTCATGTGAAATGCTGTTCTTCTGCTGACATCTACACAGTGGTACCTGCATGATGCTGAGAGGAGTCCATAGTGAGCAGCTCCTTTTTTTGTTGTTTTGTTTTTTGACATCCTTTCTGTTGACAGGACCATCACAACCACAAAATTACTTCTAGCATTAAGGTAAAGGTAGGAAAAGAGGAGAGAGAAGAAGAACCAACAATGCTAGGGAAACAGAATATGTTATTTATTTTACAAACACATCTCATAAAAAACAAAAGTGGGTTACATCACCATCAAAGAAATCAAATGCTGAGATTTCAGCAGGCATTATGACACACTTCCATTGCTATCTTTGCAGCCACAAGGGCTAGAACCTTTTTTTTTTTTTTAAAGGAAAGCTCAGATTCCCAGGTGGCTGAACTCTGGGTCCAGCGCTGTCACTTTCTGCACTTCTTGCTATAATGGAAACAGGTCAGATCACCAGTCCAATTGCAAGTCCCCACCAGAGTAGATCCATTGAAGCAATGGAACTGAGGTAATTGTGGACTTACCAAGTTCCCATTGATTCAGTGTGTCTACTCTAGTTGGGAGTAGCAATTGGATTTAGACCATTATCTCCCTTTCAAAACAGAAGCTCTGTATATCTGTGTGAAAAGGGTACTGTGTAATATGAACGATAAAGAGCATTTGACAAACTGTTAGACCTTGATTGAAATCCTAAGCATACTTACTAGGAAATGCCCTCAAACTCTGTGGGACCTATCTGTACGCTGCCCTGAGATCTTAACCATACAGGGCAGGATACAAATGTTTTACATAAATAAGTATTTTTTTAAAGAAATGTTTAGGGTGTTTTCTTTGGAGGGGCAGTCTAAGAAGCTTTACTTCTAGGAATATCTCATAATTTCTGAGAAAACTGCCCAGTAATATTTTTCAAAGGGTTAGAGATTGGAATTAAGGTTAAAGTTCGAAACATATCTTCAGACTCTTACCTTCCTCCCAAGCCCCTAACTTTTGAATAACACAAGTGGGTAGTTTTCTCAGTCTTTTCCTCAAAGAAAGGATCTTAAACATGTTTTACAGCATATGAAATTAGGAAATATCCTAGAAGTAAAGCTTCAGCAGCTCTCTGGACCTGAATTTTCTCCTCCTGATCACAGTTGTGTCTGTTTCTCTTTTAAATCTTAAGGCTGCAATCCCATACACTCTTACCTGGAAGTAAGTCCCATTGAACTGAGTGGGGCTCACTGCGGGAGAGATGGGTATAGGATTCTACAGTTCATCTGCCTCTTGGCCTCCCCTTCCTCAGAGGGTTGAGGCTGTCTGGGCTGCTGCTGCAGCTATAGCCCTACCACTCTTCCCTTCCAGCCTCGTGCTGTATAAGCAGTTGGTCTAATCGCTGCCATTTCTGTGGCCCTTAATGAGCTCAAGTCCTGGGTGAGAGAGAAAGAGCATCGCAGTGTTGCAGCCACAGTCAACAACAGAAGGAGACAGATTCCCGCCCTAGACACCAGCCAGTCTCTCAGCCTTGTAGGGTGGGTGCATCAGCCACTTCTCTCATTCTGGGAACCCTGTCCTGTTCTTGCTTACTTTCTTACCCATCTCCAGGCTGGGAGTGGAGAAGAGAAAGAGGTTTCATCCTGATCTCACATTGTATAATGTGGCAGGGTCTCTCCCAGTGGGGGCGATTTTGACAGATCTCTGCACCAGAGCGAGAAATGTGGGGAGCTGCAAAATTGGCTGGGAAGTTGGCAGCGGTCGCAAGGTGGGCTGGAGGGTCCGGCACACTCCTCAAAGCTAGCATGGGAAGGTGGCAGCAGGCGTGGTAGTGGGGGAGTGGGTGGGAGCGGGCAGAGAGCTCTCACCCCCTCCCCTCCTCTCCTGCCCAAAGGTCAGGGGCAAGGCCCAGAGATGCCAGGCAGGACCTGGGGTTCCGGCAATCCTGGTCTCTTGCATTTATATCATTTGAAACCACTTTTGAAAATTACTTTTTAATATTTTAAATCTTTTTTAGAGGCTGCTCTTTCACAGTGAGAGCTCTCATCTACTCTTTTACATTGGGGAGGGGGAATCAAAGCTATCCTTTGTTTATTTTCTAACTGCTTTTAATGTACTAAGGCTAGCAATGGCTATGGCTATGTGCTTCCTCCAGTACTAGAGGCAGTAAGCTTATGTGCAGCAGTTGCTGGGTAACATGGGTAAGAGGGTACTCTTGCACTCATGTCCTGCTTGTGGGTTAGAATAATAGAATCATAGGTTTGGAAGGGGCTTACAAGACCATCGAGTCCATCCCCCTGCTAAGTGCAGGAAGCCTGATTACCAGGCAGTCTCCCATCCAAGTACTAACCAGGGCTGACCCTGCTTAGCTTCTGAGATCAGACGAGATCAGGCACATCCAGCCCTTTGCTCGTCCCTAGTCAGCAGCTGGTTGGCCACTGTGTGAACAGAATGCTGGACTAGATGGACCCTTGGTCTGATCCAGCATGGCTCTTCTTATGTTCTTACGTAATGTTTAGCTAGCTAGGCATGCTTCAAGGGAGATTACTGGTTGCAGCTGCATCGCCCACTTCCTTTCCACTCAGAAGAATGCTGTGGATGCACTTGGAACCCAGAGGCATGCTGGGAAAAGGAAAGGAAGTGGGTAGGGTAGCTGCAGTCTAGATATCTTTGTAGCCGCCTAAGTTAAAAATAGTTTTGAATTATTTAAAAATGCTACTTTAAAAAAATGGAGGTGTAGGGGAGCTTGGTGAGTGCCTGTAGGGATATCTGGGAGCATTGTTGTACCCACGGACTCTGCATTGCTAACGCCAGCCCTAAACTCTGGTTAATCTTAACTGTGTTTTATTGGACCAGGCCACCTTCATAAATCAAAGTTTGTTCTGCTAAACTGCAGCTAGTTAAAAATGGAAGTGAAAGAGTGCTGTGCTGAAGAATTCAGCTTAGCTTTGTCGGCATTTTTGGAGAGGGAACCCTCCGGAAAGATTATATTAATCTTTGCAGGAGTGAAGTTTGCTTCATTTTCAGGTAGGAGTGGACTTGCTTTTTGAGGAGGTGGTCGTTTTTTGAACAAAACAAAGAAACTAAGCCACTGCTCCAAGCTGCTTGCTGCCATTCCTTTTGAAAATTTGGCCAAGCCCCTGGGAATGATCTACATGATGACAAAGGGTAGTTCTCAAGGGCATTCATAGGGGGAAAAGATAGCTGCCTCCATGGGCTCTACGGGGCAGCCATTCTTTCCCCCTCAAGAACGCTCCTGGGAACAATGCTGTGTCATTAAAAGCATCATTTCCAAGAGTGTGTGTCCTGGTGACATTTTCCAAAGGAGTGGCAGCCAGGCTGCTGCTTGAAGTGGCAGCTTACCCTTTTTTAGTTTAAAAAATATAACCATGTCTAGTTCATCAAAATGTAAGTCCATCCTGTCACACAAAAGTCCTGTGCCTTTTGTTCAACCCCCCCCCCCCTGCTAATATTCTCCCTTCGAGAGAAGAATGGTCCTGTTAAAGTGGAAGAGTTTTTCTGCCCAACCCTAAAGTGAAAGCTTCTGACCTTGGGGGGGGGGGGGGGGGACACCTGATAATTTCAAGGCTTGTTCACGTAACAGTAAAACATGGTTTATCTCCAAATGCACCCTCTGTCTCTACCACTGGAGCACTCTGTGAATAAATATACATATATATAAAGTAATGATAAAAAGTCATTTCCTTCCAGTGAGGCTATGCACACACACACACCAGTCTATTATGTACTATGTAGTGCTATGGCTTTGGTTTTAGGACCAACAAAGGACAAGAAAATCTTTTTTTAATCTAAAAGCTTGCTGATTAAAACTGTGGGACAGGATGGACTATTTGGACTTCTTATTTGTGAGAGTTTGCTTTTTAGCTTCCCTACTTTCAAAGTCTTCTCCTCTTACCCGCCAGTATGTGTTGTCTTAAAAAACACACACACACACACACACACACTTAAACCCGACGGCTAGTCTAACAACTTGGCAGAATTCCAAATGGCCTGTTATTTTCAGTGTAAGGATTTAAGTTCTGTTAGTTGTGAATGTACGATAATTATACGTCTGAGACAGTGTCAAGGTAAGAATAGGTCTATAACAATTATACACAGAGGTATGTGGGGTCGGGGGGACCTTCAACTATCATCCTGTTTGTCGGGAATGACTGTGGTACTACATTCATTACTCTGAATCTGTACCAAAACTTTTTGTTTCAGAGGCTCATGCCAAACATAATTAATCTAAATTTGTTTTGTTCCTTTTTGTTTTTTATTCTCGTAAAGCAGAACAATTATTTTTCCTGATCAATTTTTAATATCATCCTTTTAATTGTATCTTCACTACCATTTATTAGGGTAAAATATATAATATAAAATTAATTCCTATGCCATAGTTGTTTTGCTGTTTTGACCGGCAGTGACTAGTTTGGGATAGTTGGGTGAAATTCAGAAAGCACATTGGGTGTGCTGGTTTTGAAGGTAGAATTGGAGAGATAAATGTATGTTTGGGTACTAAGCAGCCTCCATGGCTAAGCAGTTAACAGTGCAATTCTATGCATGTCTACTCAGAAAAGTGTATATGGATTACTGCCAAATAACATTAAAGGCTATATCTTAGAATCTAGATGGTCTTGTTTCAATAATTGACAGAGATCTGCATTCTTTGATTTATAACCAGGTGAAGCAGGTTAGAGGTATTGCTGGTATACTCTTCTGTATGACAAATCTTTAGGTACCTGAAAAGTGCTCATACTCCCCCCTGCCCACCTCACTTCAAGACTACACATACCTAGTTCCTTTAATTTCTCCTCTAGTACCCTGAATTATGATAGATTAATAATAATATTTAATAAATATATTGGTTTGTTTTCAACCTGCATAATTATTATTATTATTATTATTATTTATGTCAGGCACCATAAGACTCCAGTATTCTTTCCTCCAAAGGACTGAGATCCTGAAGAGGCAATCCTGACATTCACACTGCCTGGGCAAGGCAGCAGTGGTGGTCCTGTGTGGGTGAAACAGAAGCTTCAGTGTGGGTCCACTTAGGCGTCCTTCCTTTTGTCCTCTTGTTGAACTGATTCTTCTCATGTCTGCCCACCCATGATGACACTAGCAGGCTACAGGACCAATTCTGCAAACATTGCTTTGTAGGACCAGGATCCCACAGAACCAGATGTACCAGTGCTCTTGGGTGCCTGAACCTGGGGCTCATATCTAGTAAAGAGTTAACAAGGCTCCATATGTGCAAGGAAAAAAACATGAAAGCAAACACACACACACACACACACACAAATGAACAGATAGGCTGGAACCAAAAGTTCTATGTGACCCCAATATATACATCATTTTCTGTGTGAGCAAAAAGTGCATTTAATACTTAACTGATTCAGCTTTATTACTCTGTTATATTAGAACTTTCTTACATCTAATATCAGGTTTAATTAGCTGTTTCGGATTATCATAGCTATGTCATCACAACATCTCTGCAATCACTAGCGTTAGGCTTCTGTAATTCTGTAGAAGTTGACGCACCCCTTCCCAAGCACTAATGTGCTGAGGCAACAGGCCTAGGGGTGTGCTGTAAGTACCGATACCCCACCTGCAATTGTTTACTTACTTAGAGTACACAGGGCATTGAATCTATGTCAGTGCTTCTCGAAGGTTTGATACCTGGAGCTCAATCTTTCTAAATTAAAATTGGGGGCATACTTTACTCTTACACTCAAAAATATTTTTTAAAAAACTCAATAAGCTCCAAGAACAAAGCTGACCTCCCTGCAATGGCGTTGTCATTGTTGTTGTTGCATTTCTATACTGCTCAATAGCTGAAACTCTCTGGGAAGTTCACAAAGCGTAAAACCATAAAATGCAAAAACATAATAAACATAATATAGAAACCCCAAAAGTTTAAAACAGAATAAAATTTAAAAAAACAAAGTAACAGCCAGCAGCAGTGCAAAGATCTAAAAACACACTAATATGTTTTAAAACTGAAGGACTAAAAAGCCTGGGAGAATATAAAAGGAGTTCACCTGACGCTGAAAAAATCACAGCGTACGTGCAGGCGAGCCTCTCTGGAGAGGGCATTCCACAACTGTGGTCCACCTTTTTTTAGAAGCCATCCACCTAACCTCATTTGGTGGAGGCACCTGGCACAGGGCCTCTGAAGATGATCTTAGGGTCTGGACAGGCATAAGTAGGAGGAGATGATCCTTCAGGTAACCTGCCCCCCAAAACATTTAGGGCTTTGAAGGTCAGGGCCCAGAAAAGGACTGGAAGCTGGTGCAGATCATGAAGCACTTGTGTAATATGATCACCATTGGCCAGTCCCTTTTAACAGTCTTGCTGCCCTATTTTGGGCCAAAGAATTTTGCCTCCAGCATCCTATCCTCCCCTTTGCCTAGTCAGCTTTGTTTTGCTTATGAAGAAAGACTGTGGAGAGACTATCAGGGAGGACAATAGGGAAAATCCTATCATGAGCGAGACCTGAATTTGGAGGAGACTGTCCTGTTCGTGATGGGCTGAGGCTTTTCAGACATGGGGGAGTTCATGTCCCAAACTTCCTCAGTTCTGAATTTGCGCCATTATATTACATGACTTCTGTAGTAATGGGAAGCCAGCAGTCTTCCACACTTACAGACTCATGATGCATCAAGATACAGAGGGTTGAATCCAATGCCGCCTTTCCATGGGCAGGCGGCCCCACTGGTGGTGGTGGTGTGCTCAGCCCGTACCGCTGGCAGCCATGATATAGCATTTATGCGAGCATTATATCACATGAAACAAGCGGAAACACTTGTTTCTAGAAGGGGCAGGTTGCAACCCTTCCAGAAATGAGTGTTTCTGCTCATTTTGGTGCTTGCCCCCAGAAGCATAGAGCTTCAGCTATTGGGTGGTATAGACAATAAATAAACAAACAAACAAACAAAATAAAATAAAATAAAGCACGACATCATAGCCGCCAGTGGGCCTGGGCCTCCCGTGGAAGGGTGCCATTGGATCCAACCCAGAGACTCCGCTTCAAAATTCGAGCATTTCTGCACGCAGTTATACCTTATTATGTCAGTCCCAGTACTGCTGACACTGTGGCTATTATAGTTACAAAGTTTTTGACTTCCTTGTACATATGAGAGCTGTACTCCACTTAGCTGTGATACTCAAAGTGTTCATTATATGTTTGCAACTCCCTCTGCTTCCTGGCCATAGCAGAGTTGTTGAATATTCTACCTGGTAACTTAACTATCAAGTAGCTACTTAGGCATGTGCATAGGGATTGGTGAATCTGGGCATCGTGGCCATCATATAATATGTAGCATGATGGCACTGAGAGTTGGAAACTAAGGGTTTGGTACATTCTGACCATTCAAAGATAAAAATAGCCCTGCTGAAAGAGACCAGAGAAGTATCTAGTCAAGCATCTTATTTGTTGCAGGAGCCAATTAGATGCCTCTTGGGAAGCCCAGAAGCAGAACATGCGGACAATAGTCCTCTGCTGCTGCTGTTCCAGCAACTAGTATTTGGAGGCAGAATGCATCTAAACCTGGAAGTTTATAGCCACCATGACTACTAGCCTTTTATAGCCCTATCTTCCATGCATTTTTCTGACTCTCTTGTAAAGCTATCTAGGCTAGTGGATGTCACCACATTTTGTGGCAGTGAACTCAGTATGTTAACTGTGTTGTGTGAAGAAGTATTTCCTTTCGTCTGTCTTGAAACTTCCTCCAGTTAGTTTCATTGAATGACACTCTGACCATTTTTCTATACCTTCTCCATTTCTGGTTCTCTGGATAGGCCTTACATACTCCTCATTGTGTGCCTTGATGAGCTGTAGAGTTAGCTGGAATCCTATCTTCCCTTGCAGCTATGGGGACAGAGGGAGGAGGTGAAAGAGTAGTTGTCTAAGGTTATCCATTTACTTGTAGTCAATGGGGTGTATTAACATATGTCACATCTTTTGTATCCATTGGATACAAATGGATACAACCCATAGGGTTGTATCCAATGTCAGTCTAACTTAAGTCCCATTCATTCAATGGTTCTACTCTAAGTAGGACTAACATTAGATACAACCCAAACTTTGCACCAGTCAAGGGATGAGGAGTAAGCTGTGAGTGAACATACGATTCCTCCTTTGATCCACTTCTCCCTTGCCTTGCTCCCATTGTGCCCAATTTTGACCCTTGTAACTTGTAGATAGGATCACTCTGAATATATGTGAAAGTACCATGGACATAGCCATTTCCAAAAACTGCAGAACAACATGGTCTTAAATGCCTTTCTAAAAATCTAAAGGGAACTCTCCTCATGTCAGGGTGGAAACTGAGCCGATAGAACCCCAGAGCACTTCTGATTCTGAGGAGGATCAGCAATCCGTAGGAGAGGAGCCAGCTCATCCCTCACAGGCACAGCAGCTGGCAGAGATTCCTCCTGCCGGCATTCCTGAGATAGATAGTGACGCTGGCAGTGAGAAAAGTGCAGGAGAGGGGCTTGCTAGACGCTCAACGCAGACACAGGGAGCGACGAGCGATGGAGGGCGTGGAAAGGAGGCATAGCGCCCATTTGGTGCACAAGCAATGGCTGCCTCCCGTGGACCCAAGGGAAAGAGGGAGGATCTCTCCCTAGCCCATAAGTTCAGGGTCTTCAAGTGATTCTCCTTCAAACGAGGACCATCTGCCTACCCGGAGCTTAGGCTACTCTGCTGTTCATTGCTTAGTCGCTGGTGATTAGCATCTGAAGGAGTCATTAAGTTGTAAAAAGATTAAAGCCTTGAAAAGAATCCTTTCGTCTGTGTCTTGAGTTGGCTATTGGAGTGTACTGAAAGAGGCTGCTAGGGCGCTCCTGAAACCTCACAGGTCTGACAAGGGGGAAGAGTTCCACAAACAACACTACTAAAGAAGCCTTGATCCTTGTGGTTTAATTTGACCTGAAAGGTAGTCACTGAGATATGTTGGACCTAAACAGTGTGAAGGTTAATACTAGCATTTTGAATTGAGTAAGAAGATTAAGGGAGCAATCCTATGGGGATAGGCAGCCACCTCCAAACTCAGAAGCAACTGCCTATCCAATGCAGAGCGGGTAGAGCATGGAGGGGATCTTCTCCTGCGCACTCCGGTCACCCTGCATTAGCAGCTAAACGGCCGATTTCAGCTGTTTAGATGCAGCACTTCAGGGGGGGCAGTTGTGCATAGGAAGCGTCATAACAACAGTTCTGCCACCCCTGCCCCTCCCCGCCCCTGGGAATGCCCCCTTTTCACTCGTTCTGCACTGCTCTTATGAGCACAGAGCCTACAGTGCCTCTTATGAGGTGGGGGGCGCGGTGGGGCAATTTTCTGGGAACTGTCCTTGGAGTGTGGGCTCCAAGGTCATTTCCCCCCAAACCAAAAAATCCTATGGCCATCTAGCCACTGTCTAGCAGCCATAGGATTGCACCCTAATTTGGGAGTGAATAGTTCAACCTTCAATTTTTCTGCCACTGGATCATGGCTAACAGAAGATGTTGTGTGTGTGTGTGTCCCAGTTACTCCTATGTAGGCTACAGCTGCAATAGTTACTTAAAAGTAAGCCTAATTGAACTCAGGGGGACTTACAACTGAACAAACATGCGTATGATTCGACTGTAAAGCAAGTTTGAAATTTAGGGAGGCTCACTTTGGTAAAGTCAGAGGTAAGGCTAAAATCATGGCATCTAGTCCCATCACTTCCTTGCATACAGAAGGGGAAGAAATGGAAGCAGTGACAGATTTTATTTTCTTGGGCTCCAAGATCACTGCAGACGGTGACTGTAGCCATGAAATTAAAAGATGCTTGCTCCTTGGGAGGAAAGCTATGGCAAACCTAGACAGCACAGTAAGAAGCAGAGACATCACCTTGCCGACAAAGGTTCGTATAATCAAAGCTATGGTTTTCCCAGTAGCAACGTATGGCTGTGAGAGCTGGACTATAAGGAAGGCTGAGCGCCGAAGAATGGATGCTTTCGAACTGTGGTGCTGGAGAAGACTCTTACGAGTTCCATGGACTGCCAGGAGGTCAAATCAGTCCATCCTAAAGGAAATCAACCCTGACTGCTCATTGGAGGGACAGATATTGTAGCTGAAGCTCCAATATTTTGGCCACCTAATGCGAAGAGAAAACTCACCGGAAAAGACCCTGATGCTGGGAAAGATTGAAGGCAAAAGGAGAAGGGGACGGCAGAGGATGAGATGGCTAGATAGCATCACCGATGCAATGAATATGAACTTGAGCACACTCCGGGAGAGAGCGCAGGACAGGAAGGCCTGGCATGCTATGGTCCATGGGGTCACGAAGAGTCGGACACGACTGAACAACAACAAGGCCCTTAGCAGCCATCAAGCTGAACTATAGTGGAAAATAGATGCTGTATACTGTTTTCTACTGAGTGTCTTGCAGTTCAGTAGACTGTACTTTGAAGATAGTTTCACGATTAGTTATCAAAAACATGGGGGAAAATCCTCCCTCTAAACCATGAAACATAGCATTATGAGAGCAATGGATAATAAGAAAGAAAATTACTAGACGGTCAGATCACCTTGAAAAGCTAGATTGTTTTTGTTCAAAAATAATAATAATAATTTCCACTTGTTTCCACTTAATTTCCACTTGTTTCCTCCTGAAATGATTTCAAACTTCATAGTTAGAAATTTGCCATTTCTTGTAAACTGCAACTTATTGCACTAATTGTGCAATAGGAGACAACCCAAGTTGTACATACTTTGCCCTTTAATTCATGCATCCAAATCAGTCTGAAAAATATGCAAAGCTAATTAACAGTTATATTGTTAAGCATCTACACCCAAGCATGTTTAAACTCTGTGTGTGTGTGTGTGTGTGTGTGTGTGAGAGAGAGAGAGAGAGAGTTGTAAAGTGAGGAGTATAAAGGAAAAGAGGGGGAGGATCATGCTCATCAGTGTGATAACAAGCTTTTGTGGTGTTGTAGTGATGTCATATGTATTAACATCACTGCCAACGATTTTACATTCAGTGAAGACATATGGAAGCTTCCAAATCAGTAAGCCCGAAATAGACTGAAGGTAAAAGTAAGGAAGGTTTTGGAACCCATAAGTTGTAGTGGCATTTAATCAGTGTGTCCCTGATTAAACCTCTTTCCAAATGTTAGCCTACATAGTGCTGCTTAGTTCACTATAACCACTTGATGGCACCCTTTGATTTAGTACATTCCACATTAGGGAGGAAAAAAACAGTGCAGTGTGGCTGTAGTATTTGTAATGGAATAACATGTAAGAACTAAAGACTGCGAGGTATCTGGTTAATGTAGAGATGAAATGAATGAAACAGCAAGGCTAAGCTTTCCTGACCCTTCATGAGAGAATAGATGAAAAAAGGGAAGAATAAGCTATTGTGCTAAAGGGAGATGATGAAATTCAAGATCCACACACATAATCTCTGGCTCAGCCTCTGAAATGTTAATCCCTGGGTAGAATTATTTTGAGCTGTAGATTGCAATTTATCATCAAAATGGCATTGTGTCAAACAATACTTCTTGTATGTGTGATATTCAGAACTATCCAATTTTAATATAAAATGGTTCACAGAGCACTGTTTAACATTTAAGTAGCAACTCGTTAAACTGGGGGGGGGGGGGGGGTTCTGCCACTTTCTGACCAGGGGTTTACCTAAAACATGCAGGGCTATTTTCTATAGACTTCTCACAGAGACTTACTTAACTACAGTATCTTGTGTATGATCTAGTTTGGTTTTTTTTAACTTAGATGGATTGAATTGCTTAATAACAGCTCTAATAGTTAACTGGCATCACGATCTTTAGTAGAAGAGATACTCTGCCACAAAGATATTGGATTCCCATGATTTGCTGATATGTTTAGGTTTTTGTTTTAGGTTTCGCCTAGCTCATGTATAAATTTATTTGGGAAATGAAGGAAAGTATTTCCCCCACTAGTTTGCATAGTAGAATGTTCAGATGCATGTGCCAGCAAAGTTAGGAAACATTGTTATCTAGCGGCCTGTTTTTGATTTTTTATAGAAAAGAGGGTTTTTTCCACTTTGAATAAAGAACATGAAATCAAAGATGAGTTGCCCAAGCCATCAGTAGGAACAAAAACTTTATATAGACTTGAAATGAATTATCGAAATGCAGATGAAATCCTTATAGATAATTGTGAGACAGCTTTATTGCAGGTAAACAATTTCCTAGTTTTCATTTTATGTTTATTAAAACTTTTCTACACCACCTTTTAGCCTTAACAAGAGCCCCCAAGGCAGTTTACAGTAATAACAAACTCACTAAAACAACCTTCAACAATGAAGAAATTTAGAGCTCAAGCTTTAAATCAGGGGGAGCAGAGAGTTAAAACCTCATCATTTAAAAAAACATTAAAAGCCATCAGGAATGGGCATTCACATTCTTCAGTTGTTTTGTTTGTCCAGGTTCCTTACATGTGGCTCCACTGGAATCCTGTGCCAGCATAATGCGATGATAACTGAATATCTAATCTTCTGTTTAGGTGAATGTTCTACAGTCATTAAAAATGAGAACTGTAATATGTTTCAAAGGAGCTTAGCAAAATTATATTGGTATTCTTGGGGGGGGGTGAGAGAGAGAGAGAATTCCATCATATATTCTAAGGGCCAAACTACATGTGACATGACAGTTCAGTGATCTGATCTCTTGGCATTTTCATTTTTATTTAAAAGCAGCCATGGGTAGCTCTCAATTGAATTGGAGCATGCTCCCCCCCCCCCATTACCATCTTGCCAATCTAAATGAACCCCTTTCCCCCTAATCTGCTGCTTCCCCTACTGGAGGGAAAAACACAGGTACCTGTATCTGCTATGTAAAGTATAGACTGACCCTAAAGCTGCCATTGACTGGTTGTGAGTGAACAAGTGAAAGAATTTCAAATTGAGAAGAAATAATATGGATGCTTCTGAAATTTCAATATCTAGTTTGCACTGTAATCCTAAACATATTAACTTAAGTCTCTTTGGTTTCAGTGGGATTTACTTCAGAGTAAGTGTTCTAGAAGTTTCAGCCCTGAATGTGATGAGTTTTACAGGAGCAAGTAGTTTAACTTTTTTACCCGTGTAAACTTTGTTTTTACTCTGCCAACTAAAATACAGTGGAATTCTAGATATTTGAGAGGATTGTTGATGAAGAACAATACCTGCCAGATAACTGAGCTTTTGCTTAACTGAGAGGGGGTTTCCTATCAGCTATTAAATTCTGACAGGGCTAATTAGCACCCAGCAGTTGTTTATCTAATCAGTGCTAAATAGCTGATGAATGCTGATGATTGAGGAGGAGGGAAAGGGGGAGGGGGAACAGCAAAGAGAACTAGTTGTTAGTCCCTCTTCTCCCAAATGTATAAATTTCGGATTTTTTTTCTAAAAAGGAAAGATGGATATTAAGATACTTAAACTGATTCTTGGTCCTTGAAAGGAGCTATGAAAGAGATGTTCATGATTTAGCTGGATTTTTGGTGTTAATTCCTCTAGTCTTACATTGAAACATTTTATAATGGGTCTTTTGGCAAATTATTTTTACTTTGTAAAAGGTGTATTTTCTTTAGATACAGTCCAAGATTGTATTTCTTTTGCAACTCTGCTAATGTAACTGTACCGTTCTAAACTCTCCTCATGTGCCACATTTCTGTTTAATTTGGATGCCATATTTGTTCTGGTGGAATTCAGAACTGCTGTATAAATATGTGTTTTTTAATTTTACAAAATTCAGCATGCATATTGCATACTGTACTTGCACATGGCACACAGTAATTAAGAACAGACATCCTGCAGTATTAGATAACTTCTGTACATTTATTTATATCCTGCCTTTCTGCTAAAAATGGTGCTCAAGGTACATGCAGCATCAACACCATGGCTTCCTAAGATTATAACAAAAAGTGGATATACTTCCCCAAATATTTGATTTTTAAAAGTCAAATACAAGCTTTTCACACTGCCATTCTTTTGTTGCTAAGTCAGCATCCATATTGTAATGAACGAGACCTGCATTTGATAAACCGATCTGCCCAAAGCAAAATCATCCCATTAACATTCTAAAAAGGTTACAACATTGGTTTGATCCTATATATCATAGGTTGTGCTTTGTTAACCAAAGAAATACCTGCTAAGAAAATAGGATAAACCAATTTGGGTTTCCCAGTGAAGTATAACAGAATTTCCAGTGGTTTGAATGGAACTAGATTGCACTCATAGATGTTCATATTGTAGGATTTCTGTTCTACTTCTTTCAACTTAATCCTATACATGTCTACTCAGAAGCAAGTCCCATTGAGATCAGTGGAGTTTACTCCAAGGTATATGGGTACAGTTAGTAGTATAAAACAGGAGTAGGCAGAAGGTAGATATCCAGATGTTTTGGACTCAACTTCCAACATTCCTGACCATTGGCCATAATAGCAAGTGCTTATGGGAGTTGAAGTCCAAAACATCAGAAGATTTACCTTCTGCCAACCCCTGGTGTAAGGCATGGATAAAACCTACTTCAGATGAATATAAGATGAAGATGTGTGTCAAAGGCAATTTAGATAAGTTGGCAGATACCTTGGGTTCTTGAGGCCTGTGTTGTGCTTGTATTTGAGGATCAGCTCATATTGATTGTATAAATATGGTGGAAAAGTTTAAACTGTGAACCGTAATCTTTCATTGTAAAAAAAGAAAAAGAAAAAGCGTAATTGGCTTACTTCAGAGTAATCTTGTAGATTTCATGCTGATTAGACTTGAGTAGGAGTTTTGAGGATTGTTCCTGAAATCAGCTTCAGGTTCTCTTATTCGTATCATGTCAGCAATTGGGTAAATAGGACTTTAAATCAGGAACTGTGTGGAAGCAAGTTCCAATACTGGGACAGTTTGCACAATTGAACAGCCTACTGTGGTTTATTTAAGCCACAGCGGGCTGTGGTGTGTGCAGCTTGTCATGTCATGCAAACCTGGGCAGTGGGAGTTTTGCAAGGCTTAAACAATCCTTGCATAACCCAACAACAGACCATGGGCTGTTTTGATCACATGAACCGGATCACTGATAATTCCTTAACATGCTTGTTACCCTAGCACTTTCACATGTTTTTGTTCTTGTACATTTTATGATTAAGCAGTCTTCGTTTGCTTCATTGGTGGCAGGATGGACCAAGAAAAATACATCCCTGCTAATAAGCTTAAGGGGAGTGAGTAATCTAAGTCATATATAAGTTGCATGCATACAGTGTAATGACTTCCTCCATTTTTTCTTTTTACTATAGCCTTGCTAGTGTATAATTTACGTAACCTCACAGCTTGCATTACCTTAGTAGCTACAGCACTGATTTCTGATTTTTCAGTAATTTCTTTCTCCTATGGATATAATTGTTCTTCTGTTTCAGTTTTCAACAGTTTGTCATTTTTCAATGAACTGCATGATGTTTATTTTTTATTTTGCATGGAATGTGTCTTTGTCAGGAGAAGGTCACTAAGAAAATGTTCAACATTATTTTAAACTTTCTCATTCAGGTGGCAGTGTGCCTCGTCAATAGTTGTTAGGTATTTAAATACTTATATGTGTTTTTAGTAATGTCTGAATTTTGATGAGAGTAGTCATTCATATGTGGACGTTGACAATCCCAGACACTTTTTGTGGATGTTGGAAAACTCAGATACTTCAATGAATGTTTGTCAGCATTTACTTACATATGTCTGAAAAGCGGAGTGTGTGTGTATTTGTGTGTATAAAAGGCATCCACAAAATTAGTCTGAAATGGTCAGCATTTGCACATGAACATTGACAGGCACAAAATTTTGACATTCACTATAGTATATACATACAAGAAAATGTGAACAGGAACTTTAAATGTCAATATAAATGAAATGTTAGGAAGATGGGAGGTGTAGTGCAACACATCTGAAGGCTACAGAACAGCATAACTATTACAATCTGAACTTCCGTTTTCTAGATTTCCTGCATACAGTCACTTCATGCAAACCTGCCCTCCCCAGCATCATCCCACACAATGCAATACTATGTATGTAATGTTTCCATTACCAAAGCTGTGCTCACTCATATGCTTTAGAGGCACAACAAACTATTAATCAACTTTTTAACTTGCCTTGTAGAATATAATTTTATGAATCAGGTGTGGGATTATGCTTGAGTAATTATAGGAAGTAAAAGGTGAAAAGGTTGGCGTATTAAATTGTGAAGTATTTCATAGCACTTTTGCTCACTGCCTTTTCTTTTCTTTTTTCTTTTAAGAAAAATTGCCTTGGGCAAGGGTAACATAGTTACATACCAGTTGTTCTGGTCTCTCTGCTTCCATTCCATTCACAGGACCTTTCTGCAGTCTTCTTTTCTGTCTTTGCCTTATACAAAGAAAAACCATCCCTTTTTCTCACCGATCTCTCTCTCTCTCTCTCTCTCTCTCTCTGGACTATAGTCAGTCAGTAGTAGTTGGGAATGAAGTTGGTATTCAAATTTTCCCTAGGAAGGGAAATATTATTATTACTATATTATTATGCTATAATTTCATAAAAATCTTATGCTGAAACACTTCCTAGTTCGTTTGTTTATATGGTTTTGTGAGAAAGTCAGGGATACTCAAGTATAGAATAACGCATCTACTATTTCCTTTTCTTTTTTTCGACATATGTTTAAATTAGTTTCACCTCTAATTTCCAAAATAATAAGCCTGGGTGGCCTTGGTGTGTTTGGAGGATGAAGACATTCAAGGGTATTACAGATACTGTTTCGTTGGTCACAACTTGCTTGCTTCCCACTCCTGTGAAGCACCAGTCTGTGTGGGCTCCATGGCTCTGGAGCAAACGCAAAACTGACATGTTTGAGGGATCTTTGGCAATTGTGGAGGCTGGGAGTGTCTGGGCAAGTAATTGTTTTGTTTGTTTTAGAGGCATGAATAATGGGAGGTATCAGCAGGTAAGTTGTGCAGTTTCCCTGAGGAGACATGTGTCATATTTGAACCACGGGTGTCCTCCACCCTCTCCCATCAGCAACGCTTATCTAGTGCTAAATCGAAATAGCATGCACTTTTCACCAACCTTTGCACATAGAAATCCCATCTAAAATGTCCCCTCTTTGTTTTTGATATTCTTTTGAGGAAGTGTGTGAAAGGTGGGTATACAGTGGAAGAGGGAATGCACTGTCAGTGCTAAGACGAGAGGACTGAGAATTCCTAGTTTCTAGCTGCTTGTAACTGGCTAGCTGTAGCAGGATCGAGTTGGCAATGCGGACCTGAATGCTCTTCCCCATCCATGACTTGCCCCTACTAGTCATGCCTAACTGTGCATGACTAGAGTTGGATCAGAACCAAAGTCTTGTCATGCCAGGGCAGAGTACCAAGAGAGGGAGTGTAGGCCTGGCTGCCTCAGCAGTGGGGACACATTCCTTTACCAGAGTGAGAGAAGGCTTTTTTTGCCCTCAATGATGTTTTCAGGTAGCCAAATCCAATAAGACACCATGATGGCACCACAGTCGCTTTATGATTCCTGACTGCCTGGCATCATGCGCTGAGGAACAAAGGAGCCCTAAAAATGCCACTGAAGCAGCAACATGTCAGGGCTGCAAGCCAGCACAAAAATTGTGAAAGATCACTAACGCGAGGCTTTTTAAAGGGGTTGTTTTTTTTGGCACTCGTTGGAATCCCATTTTTTGCCTTGAAAATGTTCAAGTGCAAGAAGTTGATACAGCACTACTCTTATGAAACCCACCCTTTGCTTTTGGAAGTTGTGATGAAAGCAAATCCATGCTGTATCTATATCTTTTTAATCAACACTAGTGCTGTTGATGTTAAGAAATAGGTAAAAGTGGCACAACTAGCTACTTTTACATATTGCCTAATGAATATTTTAATGTAGCTAAAAAGCTTACACACACCTTTGCAAACAAAACTAGGTATAATAAATGAATACTGCTTTAGCTATTTTGTTACAACTGGTACCGTTGTTTTTGAATAATAGAATACAGCCCTAAAAGGTGTCCGTTACATGCAAACATTACAACTCTTATTACTGGACCTCAACTGTGGTTTTATTTATCTGAATTTACAGTGGATGATGGCCTCACTTGAGCATCCCCCTCACATGCTAATTGTATCTGTCTTTTTCATTTCTGACCATGCATTTTAGAAATCATAGATAGCATTTTATGTAAATATAGTTCCCATTAATGGCAGGCAAGTTTAAAATTCATTAAATGTGTTCATCAGACTTTGCTCTTAGTGCAATTCTTGAAAATAAGTTCTAGCCCACTTTGGGGTAGGGGGTTACTATCCTCTCTGCTGATGCTTGAATCTTGTGGGAGAAAGGTAAGATAGGGTGCATTAATGAAATCCACAAGCCCCTCCCACTCCCCCCTTATTTTAGCCAAATGATGCCCCTTGTAGCCTTCTTAAAAATAGGTACCTAAAGGGCCAGACGCCCTCTGGCCTATCTGTAGTAATTAAAGCACTGCTCATGTAAACTTAAGATAGTCAATGACTGAACATCAGGGGTCTTCAAGGGGACAGGGGAGGGGGACTAGCTCTTTGAAATTTACAAAAAACGCCCCTGCCTCATTACCTGAAGGTGATACTTATCTTAGGTAACTAGCTTACATGCTACATGACCTGTCTTTTTGGCCTGTTAAAGCAGGTGTATGCCAGTATTAGTAAGGTGGCTTGGGGGGCACATGTTCAAAGAACACATGAGGGGGGCCATTGAGCCCCACAGGCTAGCCTTATCTGTGCTCCCACTCTCCATAAATTTAGAATACATCAGAAGGGGCTATACACATGTGCCTGTGTACATGAATAAAGCCCCTTCACATGAGGGGATCATGGCCCAATCAGGATCTCTTCTTGATCATGCCAGAGTGCAGGACACGGAATAATGGCCTCAAGTTACAGGAAGCCAGATTCCGGCTGAACATCAGAAAAAACTTCTGACTGTTAGAGCAGTACAACAATGGAACCAGTTACCTAGGGAGGTGGTGGGCTCTCCCATACTGGAGGCATTCAAGATGAGGCTGGACAGCCATCTGTCAGGGATGCTCTGACTTAGATTCCTGTATTGAGCAGGGGGTTGGACTCGATGGTCTTATCACCCCCCTCCAACCCTACTATTCTATGATTCTATTCTATGATCTCCTCTTGCATGGAGGACCTTGATTACTATATATCAGAACCCATGTAGAGCATCTTCTGTTACATTCTAAATGTGTGGATCGCAGTGTAGAGCTACCAGGTTCAGCAGGGCACACCCACCCAGCCCTGTAGCTGCCCTCATACTTTATTTGAATGCATTGGGGTGGGGGTCATCTGAAACCCCTTAATGTTTACCCAGCACACCTGATTATTCATATGTTTTAAAGTTTCTTTAGGCCTTTCAAATAATGTGAGCATATCTTGTATACCAAAATGGGAATCTGCTCATAATCAACAATGTCTATAATATATAACAGTGGCTTATTTTATAACTTTTTTTTTTTCCAATTGTGACTGCACTTCTTACTCTAAAGGTCTGATGCAGCTAAACAGTCATTCTGCCACTTCAACACTGGCAGTGAAGAAGCAACCATTTATGCCAGTCTGGAAATGTACTTACAATGCTAGTGGCTTTACACAGCATAGGGTTTCTTACTGTAGCAAATAACATCCTTGAGGGCTGCTTCACTCATGACGATTTTCCTATATCAAGACAATCTGTAGAAAAAGTGTAAATCATATAAATGGTCATGCGTGTAAATTCTTTAATGGGGGAGGTAATATTTACACAAGTTTGGGACCATCTCACATGATGGTGCATACAGATTATCTCCATTCCAGGAAAATGCCATGTGTGAAGTAAATTATGAAAGCAATTATGAGTATGAATACTGGGAAATCACCTGACCCAGATAGGTTTCCAATTGAATGGTATAAAACTTTTTCCAACCTTTCAGTTCCAAAACTACATCATCGCTATAACCATTTTTTAAAATCTGGCTCTCACCTTTATTCGTTTAATGATGCTTATATAACTGTAGTCCCTAAGCCCAGCAAATATCATACTCATAATTCTAATTTTCTGCCTATTTTGCTAATTAATATTATTAAAATATTAACTGCTGTTTTGTTAAATATTACAATATTAAGTGCTATTTTAGCTGATAGACCTCAAGACGGTATTACAACATTAGTTAGAACAGATCAGATGGTATTTATCAAACATAGAAAGGGGGTGACAATCTTAGATTAGTCATAGATCTGTTAGCTTTAAATAGTGACAGAACAGACCTGGCCGCCATTGTCTCTTTGGATGCTGAAAAATCCTTTGATAAAATTTGTCAATTTATTTTTGCTACTTTGACTAAATTTAGAATTTTTGAAGTGGGACAGAATTGTATATTCATTTCCAAGAGCTACAGTTATGACTAACAGTTTTTTTCAGGGGGTTTTCCTCTTGAGAGAGGAACTAGACGGGGATGTCACTTTCTCCCTTGATTATGTTTGGAACCTCTGGCTTGTGGCATTAGACAGAGCAGTTATATTCACGGATTTGTGCAGGATTGTTTAGAATTTAAAATTAGTCATTATGCTGATTATCTTAATTGGATGCAACTTCCAATTAAAGATGGTGGATTTGGTTTTCTGGCTCTTGCTTTATATAATCAGGCTTATCTGCTGACTCATATTGAATTTTGATTTTTCCTGTCTGGATTGGATTTTCCACCATGGTCAGTTTTGGAATCTTGTGTGGTTCCTCTCTAAATAGATGGTGCTAGGTTCTAGACATAAAAGAACACATAGGGCTCCTCCCACAGTTTCTTCAGTTAGAGATGTGTGGCATATAATGTCACATCAATTACACTTTGATCCCATTTTCTCATGCTAAATTGACTTGATGGGGCAATCCAGAACTAAGCATTGGTAAGAAACAGTTTTTGTGGCGGACATGGACAGATAAGGCAATTTTTACTTTGGATCAACCATGCCAATGAAGAGTTCTTCTTGTTTTCTTTCCTGCATGCCAAATATGACTTCCCATCTATGGCTGAATGGCAATACTTGCAATTGCAGTATTTGTTAGTACCTAGGTTTGACCTGGCTGCTCAGTATCAGAGTCTCCATCATTATTGGAAGCACTTACTGAATCTGGTCAGGCAAAGGGACCCATGGTCCATGTCTATCAATGCTTATTATTGGTGAATAAATATGATATACAGAGTTTTAAGCAGGAATAGTATAGGGAATTTGATTATCCCATTCTGCTCAGTCAGTGAGTCACCACTTTGGCATCTATACTTAATGTGTCTGTGGATCTTAGGCTGCGTTTTATTCAGCAAAAACTTTTGTTTCATGTCTATTGGACAATGCAATGTCTGTTTAATAAGGAATTGTCTAATTTGGATAATTGCTGGCAGTGAAATGTAGCTAATTGTTCTTTTAAACATGTGTTTTGGAAATGTCCAGTAGTTGCTTCTTTTTTGGAGGAGGTTAGTGTATAGATAAATTTTGTACTGGAGCAGTCTTTAATATTCTCTGATATATGCGCTCCTTTAATTATTTACCTGCTTCATGGAAGTTAATGAACCATCGGCATAAGTGGATTCTCCATGCCCTTTTGACAGCAAAAAGACAGATATAACAACACTGGAAGGATAAACACTCACCTGCTATAATGCAATGGATTGAGGATACGCTTTCAACATTTGAACTGGTGGCATATAGATGCCACCTTCAAATGTATACTTATTTGGATATCTGGTCCGCTTTTGTTGAAACAGATGTATAATTGCTAGAAAGTTGTATTTTCTTATATGCAATTCATATGTATGCATTGCTATGGATGTATACAAATTCATATACATACATACATATTCTAAAACCCTCAGTTTCAAACATTACAATATTCTAGGGAGAAAAAAAGAGAAAAAGATGAGGTTACATACAAATTTCAGGAAAAGCAGACCAGATATCCAAATATAAGTCCATTTGCAAGTGATGCCTATATACCATTCTTTCAAATGTTGCTAGCATTGTTAAGTCTTCAATCTGTTGCGTTATAGGTGGTGAGCTTTTATCCTTCCAGTACTGTAGTATCAGCCTTTTAGCATCCAAGAGGGTGCAAAAGATCCATTTACACTGACCATGTGTTACATTCCAGCAAGCAGGTAATTTAAGAGAACATGTACATCAGTAAATATTAAAGAGCTTTCCAATACAAAATTTATCCATATAATAACTTCTTCCCAAAAGGGGGCAACTATCGGGCATTTCCAAAACATGTGAATAAGAGAAGCGTTAACTGCATTACACCTCTAACAATTAGCCAACTTTGACAAACCTTTATTAAAGGGGCATTGTGGCGTCCAAAAGACCCGGAATAAAAGTTTGTGCTGAATACGGTGTAACCGAAGATCCATTGAGATATCTGATACAGACGCCAAAACGGTGGTCCATTGTTTAGACAAAATAGGACTTTCCAATTCCCTGTTCCATTCCTGCTGTAGACCACGTGTATCATATTTATTCAGTGATAATAAGTATTTATAAACTTGAATCGTGGGTCAGTATACCTGGTCAGCTTCAATAAGTGTTTGCAATAGCAAAGGAGACTCCGAGGCAGTAAAAGCAGCACGACCGAATCTAGATAAGAACAAATATTTCAATTGCAAATATTGCCATTCCGCTGTAACAGGCAAATCAAATTTATCTTTCAAAGTTGAAAATAGTGAAAACTCATCATCAACACCCAGTAACTGATCCAGGGTAAATACTATTTTATCTTGTCCAGGTCTGCCACAAAAACATTTTCTTTCCAATTCTTAAATCTGGATTTCCTCATAAAGTCAATTTAGCATGGGAAAATAGGTCAAACTGTAATTGGTGTGACATTATACACCACACATCTCTAACTGCCAAGGTTGTGGGAGGAGCTCTAGCTGCCTTAATATGGTGAGAACCTAATGCCATCCATTTGGAGAGAGGTTCCAAACAAGAAGATTCCAACAGTGACCAAGATGGAAAATCAAATCTGAGTGGAAAAGACCAAAATCTAGTAGAGATCAGCAAATAAGCCTGGTGGTATGTAACAAGATCGGGAAAACCTAACCCATATTTTGCAGTTCTTATCTCATTTTAGCATGGAAGATATTTCAAAAGCTGGAATAAGCCCAATGGTGTGTAACATGATCTGGAAAACCAAACCCACCTTCTTTAATTGGAAGCTGCTTTTTAAAGATACTCTTGGTGGAAAGGAATCCCCCCAAAATTTACAAAACACAGCATTGCAGTTTTGGAAATATTTGCCAGGTATAAGTATGGGGATCCCATGTATAACATAAATAATCCAAGATATAGTGTTTACTTTAAGTGTATTAACCTTACCCCACAAACTCAACTTTAAAGATGCCCATCTATCTATATCTCATGAAATATCATTAATCAACTTATTTAAATTTAACCTAATCATTTGAGATATATCTCTAGATATAATTATTCCCAAATAAATAATAGACTCTGGGCACCATTGAAATTGCCAATTGGCTAATACAGTAGAGTATACCCTATCTCCAATTGGCATTTCCAATTTTGACCTTTGAATTGAATAGCCAGACAGTTCACCAAAGGTATTAATCAATTTTGCCAAAGCTGGAACTGACGACTAAAGTTTCAAAATAAACAACAAAAGATCATCAGCATAAAAGGCTAATTTTAAATTCTAAGCCAAAATGGACAAATCCATGAATACTACTATTTATACTACTACATGCCAGGGGTTCCAAGCATAAGTTGAATATCAATGGGGAAAGTGGACAACCTTGTTTAGTGCCCCACCCAAATAAAAAAAAAAAAGCCAAAAATAAACTGTTAGTCATTAATTTTGCTCTTGGAGCCGAGTATAAAATTTTAACCCATTTCAAAAATTCTATAGGAAAACCAAAATTAGTCAATGTGGTAAACAAATTCCAATGAATTTTGTCAAAGGGCTTTTCTGCATCCAAGGAAATGATGGCTGCTGGTCAGTTCTTTCAGAGTTTAAAGCAAGTAGATATACAACTAATCTAAGATTATCAGTCCCCTGTCTATTTTTAATAAATCCCACCTGGTCCGGTCTAACCAATGAGGCCAAGATTGCTATTAATATTGTGATATCTACATTAATTATTGATATAGGTCGATAGTTAGCACAATAGGTATGATCCTTGCCAGGCTTAGGAATCATGGTAATATAGGTGTCTTTTAATGATGAAGAAAGGGAGCCCACCTCAAAAATATGGTTATAGAGGCAGTTTAACCTTGGCACTAAAAAACTGGAGAAAGTTTTATCCCACTCAATTGGGAATCCATCCAGACCGGCTGATTTTTTCATAATTGCATTAATAATTTCCTCTAAATGCAGAGGAGCTAAAAGGAGCTGTTGTTGTGAAGAATCTAAGCGTGGAAGATTAATCCGAGAAAAAAGCATCCATATTTTGCTCTGATATTTTGCTACCAGTACTTTAAAGATCAGAGTAAAACTTTAAAAATTGTGTGTTTGTGTCTGTAGGAGAAGTATATACTTCACCACTCTCATCTTTAATAGCTAAAATGACATTTTGATGTTGATGCTCTTTAAGATGATGTGCAAAGATGTTCACCATTTTCTCAATATTTCTGTCGTAAACAAGTCAGAGCAAATTCTGCCTGCTGTGAAAGAATATTATTCAGCTCATGCTTAGTGTTCAGCAGCTCTTGATAAAGTTGTGCAGTGGGGGAAATGGCAAACTGAATTATAAGAGATTTCAGCTTCTTATTTAAAAACGTCTGTTGAGTTTTTAAAAGTTTTTTCGTAAGAAGCATAAGCAATAATTCAGCCCCTTATAAAAGCTTTACTGGCCTCCCACTCAGTGGCACATGAACCCACTGTACCCTTATTAAAATACTCTGTTAGTTCAGCTAACTTCTGAGTTTTAAACTTCTCATCACTGAGAAGAAAAACTTTAAGGCACCAAAGACCGGGCTCCTTAGGAGTGTCATAAAATTGTAGTTCTAAAGATACTGGGGCGTGATCTGACTCTATCAATGTGTCAGTCTTGCAATCTTTAATTTGACATGCTAAAGATGTAGAGATCAAAAAATAGTCTAATCTAAAGTAATTATGGTGAACTGGTGAAATAAAAGTATACTCTATGTTTGCAGGATGTAAAATTATCCAAGCATCAGTTAAACCATATTCTATCATGTAAGCCTGGAGTGCCAGTCTCACAGCAGACTGGGTCTTAGGAGAAGGTGTACTCCTAACAAAGGATCTAAGACCTCATTAAAGTTCCCACCCACAATCAAATAATCATAAGCGATACCAATAAGTTTAGCAAAACAATCATGAAACATAGACAGAGAATTAATATTTGGCCCATATTTATTGATCACAGCAATTAATTTACCCATATACTTCCCTACCAGAATCAAAAGACGCCCCTCAGTATCAAGAATCACCTGTTGAACTTAAATAGAAAGTTGCTTATGAATTAAAATCGCAACCCCTTTACACCATGTTGAAGTATTTGTAACATAAGCCTCACCAACCCAGTCTTTTCGCAACATATATTCATCTGCAGCCATCAAATGGGTTTCTTCAAAGAAAAAGAAAAAAAAGTCATGTCAACATTAAGCTCTCTTAACTTAGAAAGAACTCTTTTCTACTTGTTTACATTTCGCAGCCCCTTGACATTTCATGAAGTCATGTTAAGCATTGAAAAAGCAAAAGCAAATTATTTGTCCCTCTGCCCAAACACATCTTTCTAGATTTACAAAAAATAACTAAATTTGTATAATATAAGTGGCATTACAAATACATCCTTAGTTTACATTTAGGACTAATCATTTCAAACATCATCAGAATAGTTCTTATTGCATAGAAACTGAGAAAAAAATTAAAATTATTCAAAAATATAAACAATAATGGAAAATTTAAAAAAAACAAAATAAAACCCAAATACTCTCATTTGTGTCCACACCTTTTATCTAATACCAAAAAGAAAAAATGCCAACCCCCCTAACAAAACAAAAAACCCCTAAACCAAAACAAAAAATAAAAGCTTTTGTCCTCCGTTTGGACTAACATGCAACTGCAATACTCAGCTAGGCCCTTCCCTCATACTGAATACACAGAGCAACATTACAAACAAGCAAATTTAACCATCAAGAAATATAATTTCATATAAGAACATATAAGAAATATAAGAAAATAATGATAAAAAGGAATAGAAAACAAATAGTATTGAAGTAATATTTTATCTGGAGAGAGACATAATCTTATTAAACTAATTTGAATATCATAGTTACATATATCTATGTTTAATCGAAATATGTAAATAGACATACTCAAGAACACAAATTATATATACGTGGTTATATATATGCAAAAAAGGAGGGCAGGGGAAGAATAGAAAAAGAAAAAGGGAGGGGGGGAAAGGAAGAAGCAATAGAATGTGATGCAGTTAGGTCTGTCATGTCACACAGACTTGATATCAGAAAATGCCAGTGCAAAACCAAAACAAGATATGAAAATACTGACTAGAAACCAAAAAAAAATAAGCAGCTGAAGTCCAAACTCAGGGAACTGAGGAAGACAGATACTTAGTTTTAATTTTAATGCCAGTGAGAAATGATTCTGCAGCATCAGAACTTAAAAACCTGGGCGGGTGGTGGGGTGAGCCAGAAGAAAGACGTGGGTTGTGTGAGCTCCTCAACAATACATGAGAAACTGACTTAAAAAAATGGATCTCTAAATCTAAACTTATCACAAATACAAGGCTTAAACAGCAAACTGGCAAGTACAGCTGAACTTAGAGGAAAAACATTCCTGGATTTCTCTAAAATTAAAATTAAAGAAGTGGGCCTACCTGAAGAAGAAATAGAACAACCTTGCAAGATGGCTCCCAGCAGCAGAAAACTACAAACGCAGAGGAACCAATTGAGTGGAGGGCTGAATTGGCTTCCCAATTTACCAAGCTTAAAGAAGACATGTTAGAAAACTGGAAGATATTTTGGAACAAAAATTGGAAGACACTAATACTAGAGTAGAGGTGGTTGAAAGTACAGCCTCACAAGCATTTAACCTTGCAGCTGCAGCAAAGAATAAAACTGAACAACTACAACAAGAAAATAGTCAGTTTAAGATGAAATTAGAGTAAGCAGAAAATCGGAGCAGACATATTAATGTGAGAATACGAGGACTGATAGAATCAGCAGAAACGGGGGAACTAAAACCCTTTTTAACACAATGGATGTCATCATTACTACCAGACTTTCAAATAAAAGAAGAATTTAAAAGCGCACACAGAGTATTAAGACAAAAATGTGTAAATGCTGACAAACCTTGTGATGTAATAATCTGCTTTGCAAGATATACAAAGGAAGAATTTATGCAAAAGATAAAACCTGCAAAATCATACAATTTAACCGAAAGCCTGCCTTAATCTTACCAGACCTTGCTCCAGAAACGATAAAAAGCGATAGGAGTTTCGCCCATTTACTAGAAAGCTACAAGAAGCCGATCGTGGGGCTTTCTTTTCAGCATTACAATTAATGATAATGGTGGCCATTATTGGGCAACAGCTTTAAAAGAAATGGCCCAGACATTCAAAGCTACCAAAATAGACTTACCTATAGAATTTGCATCAGAAAGAATCCTGACAGGAGGAAGCATGAGCATGGAACGTGAGGAATGGGGTTAGCTCACAGGCAGAAAACGCTGAGAAGAAAACTAACAGAAACTGACAGCGGAGAGGAGTTACTACCAGCAAGATCCCAAAGAACAACTCAGTATAAAAGAAATAAACTCCTAAAAAAGTCTAAGAGGACTGTGTGCTAGCAGAGGGACTGTAAGTAACATCGTACATAGAAATCCAATTAGGTTTAGATGAGAAAGAAGAGAGAATAGTAATTTGTTATGAAACTTTATGCTTTAAAAAATGAGGATGTCTCATGAAAGACTCAGATATAACCATTCTTAATATCTAACTGCATTATATATCTTGCTCACTGTAAGCTCATATTAGGAAAGCATAAACAAGAGAAAACCTGGGTGAGATATGATCACCCGGGAAGAACTTGCCTGTGTTAAAACAGGGAGTTCAGGGGGAAAGCTATTCCTAAAGGGACAAGCAGCATATGTTGGGGAAATGCTGCAGAAAGATCCAGGGAGGGAGGGAGGGAGAAGGGCGAGTTGTGGGATTGTTCTCTCAAGGTTTTAGTAGTTTTGTTGTTGTTTAAGCTGCCAAAGAATCTTTATTTGATGGTCAAATATATATGAGTACTAGAAATATAAATGCTGATATAAAGGTAAAGGTGTCCCCAACCAGTCGTGTCCGACTCTAGGGTGTGGTGCTCATCCCCATTTCTAAGCCGAAGAGCCAGCGCTGTCCGAAGACGCTTCTGTGGTCATGTGGCCGGCATGACTGAACACCGAGGTGCACGGAACGCTGTTACCTTTCCCGCCGAAGCGGTACCTATTTATCTACTTGCAATTTCTTGCTTTCGAACTGCTAGGTTGGCAGAAGCTGGGACTAAAGATGGGAGCTCACTCCGTCACGCAGCACTCAGGTCTCGAACTCCTGTCTCGCCGACCTTCTGGTCTGCAGTTTAGCATCTTAACCACTAAGCCCCCGCAGCCCCCGCTAATATAAGTAAGTTACAAATAACTAGCTTGAATATCAAAGGAGAAGGGACAACAATAAAATGAAATAGATTACAGAAATTACTAAAAGAGACCAATGAAAATATTTTCTTACAAGAAGCACATAAAATAACTGTTAGATACACTTTCATGCCTACAAAAAATGGGTTAAACAATTCTGTTTAGCAGGAAGTAATAAAGTGTGTGGCATGGCTATTTTAATCAGATCTGATACTGATTTTCAATTACAAAAAATTCAAAGAGACATTAGAGGCCTCTATATCTTCATAGAAATTGAACCAAAATAGACTATATACTTTAGCTTCAATATATGCACCAAAGACAGGGCAACTTAATTTGATAAACAACACACTTAATAAGCTGAGAAAGTTTTCTACTGCAACAACAATAGCGGGGGGAGACCTGAATTGGAGTCTCCAAGGGTTGGATCCTAGAAAACTGGAAAATAAGGGAAAAGGTACGCTAAATTCATCAAGACAACTTATAAAACAAGAAAATGCAACGAAAGCTTTCAGTGCTAAGGGAAATGTGGGGAGAATGTAATCGAAATGACTATAGTTATACTTTTTATTCAGACATACATGATACTTACTCAAGAAGTGATGGTATCCTAATATCAGAAGGAGAATTATCTAATGTGAGTAGCACTACATTTAATATAATTAATGTCACAGATCATGCTTCACTAAACGTACAATTAACTGAGGGGTCTAAAGAGATACTTTTACCAACATGGAAACTCCATTCAGCCTTATTAGCAACCGAATCAAGTAGGAAAAAATACAGGAAAATTTAGAACTGTATATAAAAGAGAACACATTGGAAGGTATTTCCTTCATAGTCGGATGGGAAACACCAGAAGTTGTAATCTGTGGAATATGCATACAAGAATTAAGTAGAATAAGAAAACAAAAGAGAATGCAAACAGCACGCTTTAGACATTCAAAAACTTACTGATAGATGCAGACAGTACGGATCAATCAAAATTAGGAAAGAATTAGAAGAAAAACGCAAAGAATTGGATAAATTAGATAGAAATAAGACAATGATGAACTTTTTATACCTTAAACAAAAATATTACGAATTTGAT
Organism: Heloderma suspectum; assembly: GCF_057233095.1. NCBI lineage: Eukaryota > Metazoa > Chordata > Lepidosauria > Squamata > Helodermatidae > Heloderma > Heloderma suspectum. Next base: position 246,612,508 of record NC_139458.1, read on the forward strand.
GGGAAAGGGTCCAAATTACTATCCAATAGGATCAGAAATTGTAGAATGAAAAATAAAATTGTAACCATAAATAATTCAGAAGGTGATAGAATATTTTATTTACCCAAAGTAAGAGTTTGTAAATATACAGTACTGTGCAAAAGTCTTAGGCCACTACCAGCTTTGTTGTTTTAGCAAAGTTTTAATGACCATCCATAATTATTTGTTGGTCGCTGTATTAAGATACAAACAGAAAGTACAGGAAATCTGTATAGACAAAAGTCAGTATTTAGTGTGACCTCCCTTGGCTCTGAGTACATCTTGAACTCTTTTGAGGAGACTGTCCTGAAGTTTTCTGAAGTAATCTTCTGGTATATTATACCAGGCTTCTTTCAGCACTTCCCAGAGTTCTTCTTTAGATGTAGGTTATTTCTTTCTCTGTCCAGGTGATACCATACTGCCTCTATAATATTCAGGTCTGGACTCTGTGGAGGCCAGTCCATGACTGTCAATGTTTTATCAGCTGTTTTCCTCGCTAAATATGATTTCACTGCATTAGCAGTGTGCTTGGGATCGTTACCATGCTGAAAAATGAAACCATTCCCAATCAGGCGCTTTCCAGAAGGAATGGCATGATGAATTAAAACCTGTCTGTAGTTTTCAGCATTCATGATCCCATCAATGCAGACAAGATTGCCAACACCACTGGCAGAAATGCAGCCCCAAACCAGGACAGACCCTCCACCATGTTTCACTGAAGGCGGCAAGCACCCATTCATCCATCTCTCTCCCAACTCTTCTTCTCACATATTGTCAACGACTGGACCCCAAAATTTCAAACTTGGATAGAATAGTAGGGTTGGAAGGGGCCTACAAGGCCATCAAGTCCAACCCCCTGCTCAATGCAGGAATCCAAGTCAGAGCATCCCTGACAGATGGCTGTCCAGCCTCGTCTTGAATGCCTCCAGTGTGGGAGAGCCCACCACTTCCCTAGGTAATTGGTTCCATTGTCATATTACTCTAACAGTCAGGAAGTTTTTCCTGATGTTCAGCCGGAATCTGGCTTCCTCTAACTTGAGCCCATTATTCCGTGTCCTGCACTCTGGGATGATTGAGAAGAGATCCTGGCCTTCCTCTCTGTGACAACCTTTCAAGTACTTGAAGAGCGCTATCATATCTCCCCTCAGTCTTCTCAATGTCTCTTCTCATCACTCCATAATACTCTTTTCCACTGATCCTCATTCCAATCTTTGTGAGCTTTAGCATATCTTAGCCTTTTCACCCTGTTCCCCTTCCGCAAAAGTGGTTTCTTGGCTGCTACCCTTCCACGAAGACCATTCCTGGCCAGGTGCCTGCTGTTACTCTAGTGTAAGGGGAGGTCACACTAAATACTTGCCACTTTAGCCAATGGAAGCTATTTTTTCTGATTTTTTTTTCTATTGTTGAATACTGCATACAAATTTCCTGTATTTTCTGGTTGTATTCTAATGAAGAGACTGAGAAATAATTATATATGGCCATTATACCGTTGCTAAAACAACAAATCTAATGGTGGCCTAAGACTTTTGCACAGTAGTGTGTGTGTGTGTGTGTGTATATATATGTGTGTGTGTGTGTGTGTGTATATATATATATATATATAAAAAAACTATTAATATAGATCAGATGAAGTTAGAAGAATATAAGAAAAAAGTTAAAGTAAACCAAACGCTTTTACGAGATAGTTTAATACTGGAGGAAAGAATCTCAGTTGATGAAATAAAAGATGTTATCTCAAACCTTAAAACCACAGAAATCACCAGGTGTAGATGGATATACTGCTGAATTCTACAAGCAATTTAAAGACATTTTAATACCACAGTTACATTAATTATTTAATTCTGGATGGCGCCCCACTCCCAGAAACATGGAAAAAGTTGCCCATAGTACTCTTACTCAAACCAGGTAAGACCCATTAAAACTCGATTCTTATTGGCTAGTCTCCTTATTAAACACAGATTATAAATTCTTTTGCCTCAGTGTTGAATAACAGAATTAAAAATGATATAGAAGAATTAATAAATGCAGATCAGTTTGGCTTTATACCAAACAGATATATTTCTGATCCAGTTAGAAGGGTTTTTAGCTTGATGGGTTATTATAAACAAAACAAACTATCTATGGCTCTGGTGGCACTGGATATATAAAAGCTATTGACAGTATTAATTGGATTTTTTAAAAAAAATGCATTGAAATTTTATAAATTTGGTCCCAACTTTTCCAGGGCCATTGGTGCCATGTATTCCTCATTATGGGCCTGTATAAAAATAAAACTCAGAATACTTTGAAATAGGAAGTGGAACTAAACAAGGTTGCCCCCTTTCCCCAACTCTTGTTATAGAATTTTTAGCTAACTATTTAAGAAATAATGATAGTATAAAAGGAATCTCAAATAAGAAAAACAGAACACCTAATCAATCTTTATGCAGATGATATGCTATTAACCCTACAAGATCCAATAAAAGCTGCCCCATTCTTTCAGAATGAATTGTTGTTGTTGTTGTTCAATCGTTTAGTCGTGTCCGACTCTTCGTGACCCCATGGACCATAGCACGCCAGGCCTTCCTGTCCTGCGCTCTCTCCCGGAGCGTGCTCAAGTTCATATTCATTGCATCCGTGATGCTATCTAGCCATCTCATCCTCTGCCGTCCCCTTCTCCTTTGGCCTTCAGTCTTTCCCAGCATCAGGGTCTTTTCCAGGGAGTTTTCTCTTCGCATTAGGTGGCCAAAATATTGGAGCTTCAGCTTCATTATCTGTCCTTCCAATGAGCAGTCAGGGTTGATTTCCTTTAGGATGGACTGATTTGACCTCCTGGCAGTCCAGGGGACTCGTAAGAGTCTTCTCCAGCACCACAGTTCGAAAGCATCAATTCTTCGGCGCTCAGCCTTCCTTATAGTCCAGCTCTCACAGCCATACATTACTACTGGGAAAACCATAGCTTTGATTAGACGGACCTTTGTCGGCAAGGTGATGTCTCTGCTTCTTACTATGCTGTCTAGGTTTGCCATAGCTTTCCTCCCAAGGAGCAAGCGTCTTTTAATTTCATGGCTACAGTCACCGTCTGCGGTGATCTTGGAGCCCAAGAAAGTAAAATCTGTCACTGCTTCCATTTCTTCCCCTTCTATATGCCAGGAAGTGATGGGGCCAGATGCCATGATCTTAGTTTTTTTAATGTTGAGTTTCAAACCAGCTTTTGCACTCTCCTCTTTCATCCTCAACAAGAGGCTCTTTAGATCCTCTTCGCTTTCTGCCATTAGGGTGGTATCGTCTGCATATCGGAGGTTGTTGATAATTCTCCCAGCAATCTTAATTCCGACCTCTGATTCATCCAACCCGGCATTTCTCATGATGTACTCTGCATATAAGTTAAATAAGCAGGGTGACAATATGCAGCCTTGTCGTACTCCTTTCCCAATTTGGAACCAATCGGTTGTTCCATGTCTGGTTCTTACTATTGCTTCTTGACCCTCGTACAGGTTTCTCAGGACACAGGTAAGGTGGTCTGGTACTCCCATCACTTTAAGAATTTGCCACAGCTTGTTGTGATCCACACAATCAAAGGCTTTAGCGTAGTCAATGAAGCAGAAATAGACGTTTTTCTGGAATTCTCTTGCTTTCTCCATGATGCAGCGAATGTTGGCGATTTGATCTCTAGTTCCTCTGCCTCTTCTAAACCCAGCTTGTACTTCCGGTAGTTCTCGGTTCGCATACTGCTGAAGCCTAGCTTGTAGGATTTTGAGCATCACCTTGCTGGCATGTGAAATGAGCGCAATTGTGCGGTAGTTTGAACACTCTTTGGCGTTGCCCTTCTTTGGAATTGGAATGTAAACTGACCTTTTCCAGTCTTGTGGCCACTGTTGAGTGTTCCAGATTTGTTGGCATATTGAATGCAGCACTTTAACAGCATCATCTTTTAGGATTTTAAATAGCTCGGCTGGAATACTGTCATCTCCGCTAGCTTTGTTGTTACTAATGCTTCCTAAGGCCCACTTGACTTCACTCTCTAGGATGTCCGGCTCAAGTTCAGTGACCGCACTATCATGGCTATCAGGGACATTCAGATCTTTCCTGTATAGTTCTTCTGTGTATTCTTGCCACCTCTTCTTAATCTCATCTGCTTCTGTTAGGTCCCTGCCTTCTTTGTCCTTTATCATGCCCGTCTTTGCACAAAACGTTCCCTTGAGATCTCCAATTTTCTTGAAGAGATCTCTAGTCTTTCCCATTCTGTTGTTTTCCTCGATTTCTTTGCATTGTTCATTTAAGAAGGCCTTCTTGTCTCTCCTTGCTATTCTCTGGAACTCTGCATTCAGTTGGGTATATCTTCCCCTTTCTCCCTTGCTTTTTGCTTCCCTTCTTTCCTCAGCTACTTGTAAAGCCTCATCAGACAGCCACTTTGCTTTCTTGCATTTCTTTTTCTTTGGGATGGATTTCGTTGCTGCCTCCTGAACAATGTTACGGACCTCCGTCCATAGTTCCTCAGGCACTCTGTCTATCAGGTCTAATCCCTGAAATCTATTCCTCACCTCCACTGTATATTCATCAGGGATATGATTGTGGTCATACCTGAACGGTTTAGTGGTTTTCCCGACGTTCTTCAATTTAAGCCGAAATTGTGCAAGAAGCAGCTCATGATCTGAGCCACAGTCAGCTCCAGGTCTTGTTTTTACTGACTGTATGGAGCTTCTCCATCTTTGGCTGCAAAGTACATAATCCATCTGATTTCGATATTGACCATCTGGTGACGTCCATGTGTAGAGTCGCCTCTTGTGCTGTTGGAAAAGAGTGTTTGCTATGATCAGCGTGTTCTCTTGGAAAAACTCTATTAGCCTTTGTCCTGCTTCATTTTGTACACCAAGGCCATGCTTGCCTGTTATCCCGGTGATTTCTTGACTTCCTACTTTAGCATTCCAATCCCCTATGATGAAGAGGACATCTTTTTTTGGTGTTAGTTCTAGAAGGTGTTGGAGGTCTTCATAGAACCGATCAACTTCAGCTTCTTCGGCCTCAGTGGTTGGGGCATAGACTTGAATTACTGTGATGTTGAATGGTTTGCCTTGGATTCGTACTGAGATCATTCTATCATTTTTAAGATTGTACCCCAGTACTGCTTTTCCCACCCTTTTGTTGACTATGAGTGCTACTCCATTTCTTCTAAGGGATTCTTGCCCACAATAGTAGATATGATGGTCACCTGAATTAAATTCACCCATGCCTGTCCATTTTAGTTCGCTGATTCCCAAGATGTCGATGTTCAATCTTGCCATCTCATGTTTGACCACCTCTAGCTTACCTTGATTCATTGATCTGACATTCCAGGTTCCTAAACAATATTGTTCTTTACAGCATTGGATTTTCTTTTCACCACCAGACACATCCACAGCTGAGTGTCCTTTCGGGTTTGGCCCAGCCGCTTCACTCTTTCTGGCGCTACTTGGAAATACCCTCTGCTCTTCCCCAGTAGCATATTGGACACCTTCCGACCTGAGGGGCTCATCTTCCGGCGTCATCTCTTTTAGCCTTGTGCTACGTTCCATGGGGTTTTCTTGGCAAGAATACTGGAGTGGGTTGCCATTTCCTTCTCCAGTGGACCACATTTTGTCAGAACTCTCTGCCATGACCTGTCCGTCTTGGGTGGCCCTGCACGGCATAGCTTATGGCTTCACTGAGTTACGCAAGCCCCTTCGCCACAACAAGGCAATGATCCATGAAGGGGCAGAATGAATTAGATAACTTTAAAAATTTAGCAGGCTTACCAATTAATTATGATAAATCAGAATTAATGAATCTAAACATATCCCCCCCAATCAACTCTTAATCTCCCAACAGCTTGGAATCTTCCTAGTAAATAAATATTTCAGATATCTTGGAATAAATATAACAAAAATTATAATAAATTAATTCTTATTAATTATGGGAAAATTTGGACTGACATTAAACAGAAAATTTTAAAAATGGAATAAATTAAATGTATCACTTTCTAGTCGAATCTCATTAACAAAAATTATTCTTGTGCCCAAACTTACATATTTATTTTATACTTTACCTATTGAAGTCCCTAAAGAGAAGTTCTAAAACAATTGCAAAATAAATTGGAATATTTATATTTAACTCAAAGTGACCCAGAATAGCTAAGAACCTGAGATATAGGCAATGTACGAATGGTGGATGGGGTGTTCCTAACCTAACTTTATATTATGAGGCATTTCAACTTAGCCATGCACTTTCAATATTAGGGGCAGAAGGCAGGAAAAACAATGGATACAAATAAGAAGTAATTGGCCAAACATAAAAAAATTAAATACTATTCTCTTAATTAAAAGAGAATTATGGAAATGTGAACTTCCAAACACATCCATGTTAAATAGATGGCTTTCGATAATAAAAAACAGAAAAGAAAAGCTGTTTCCACAAATATCACCAGTGATACCGGTATCCTGTCATCCCAAACTCAAAACAAATAACATTAATGTGAAAGGGTACTCAGAACAAGGTTTTTACTATGTAAGAGACTTTTACATGAATACAAGACCAATAGAACAAAAATATTGGAAAGAAATGTTGTGTAACATGCAAATTAGCTGGTACTCCTGGCACCAATTGGGGAATTTTATCATAAATAAAACAATAATGGAACAAGCTACTAGACCGTTATCCAGTTTTGAGAATATAATACTTCATCAAACATACCAAACTAAGGGTGTTAATCTCTAAAATTTATAAAATATTGTTAGAAATAGATATGGGAACATGTGGAAACCTGCACTCAGTTTGGGAACTAAACTGCAAAATTGAAATTACTGAAGAAGAATGGAATAAAATTTGGCAGAGATTTCCATTTAAAACATTATCCATTAAAACAAACTATTAAAACGATACAAGGCTGATATCTCACTCCAGTGCGCTTATATTAATTCAGACAGCAATAAATTTTGCTGGTTGGGATGTAAAGACCTAGGCACTGCACAACACTTGTGGTGGGAATGTGGGAAAGTGAAGAAAATATGGGACTTTGTTTTTCTAGAAATTAGTAAAATAACAGGACAAAGCATATCAAAAACACCAGAATTAGCATTACTGGGAATATTTCAATGTAATAATGAGAATTAATTATGTAAAACACGTATAAGATTTCTAACAACTGCAGCTAGATTGTTGATAGCCAGCAAATGGAAATACCTAAAAGAAATCTCTCTTAAAGAATGGTACAACAGAGTATGGCAGATTGCATTATTAGAAAAATTGACAAATAATATTAAATTAGTAAAATGACAAAGAAAAAAAGGACAGTTTTATGGAAGAATGGTACACCTTCATTGCTTATACAAATGCAAAGAAACGATGGAGTGTTCCCTTCTACTACAAAACTCTGTGGTTATCATAAGAATACAAGAAGGTACCAAACATGATTAAAATAACAAATAAGAAGGTGAATGTATTAACAAACTGTAATGCCTGTTTTCAAACATAAAAAATCATAGCAAAAGTTTAGTTTAGCTTATATATTTGTTCTTAAGAATAGAATATGTAAATCTTATCACTGTTAATAGCATGGATAACTTGTAAATTGATGTACAATTTATTATGCATTTGTTGAACAAAGTTGTACAGATAGATAATGTACATGTATTGTAATGGAAATGAAATAAAGAACAATTTAAAAAAAGAACTTAAAAACTTCTTCATCTGGCCTTCAAAAAAATGCAAAATGTGGCAGGATATTTGATGTCGTATTGCAAGTTGATTTGATTTGCGAGGTTTCTCATCATGGTAAATTGTCTTCTATCAGCGATTTCTTTAGTATAATCAGGAAAGAGCATAATCTTATCATAGGCTGGCCCCTACCAAAGCTCTCCTATCTGTCTCGCTGAAGGCAACAGATATTCTTTAGTGGAGGCCCGTAGAAACGGAACAAGAACTGGCCCTGCTTTAGAACCTAGCGTAAAACCAGGAACACGATAAGCATGCTCAGTATCAAGTGGAAAATCCAAAGGCAAGCCAATAACTCGCGCAGAAATTTACTCATAAACTCAGCAAGACGGAGATCTGTAGCCAAGGCCAAGGATGCGCAGATTAGCTCTCTGAGCGAGGGCTTCTTATTGAGAAATTCGCTATGAGAGGCATCCATTGCAGTTTCGTGAGCAGTGATCTGGTCTTCAAGTGCATTAACGTTTGACTCCATATTTTGAAGACAAACATTCATTGAATCTACAGACCCTTGAAGAGTAGTGATGGAAACCCACATCAATTTCAACTGTTTGAGCTGCTTTGACTAAAAAGATAACTGCGAAGACATATTTTTTTATCAAAACAAGCAGCTCCTCTCCCTCAGTCACTTCTTTAGAAACCTTTGCTGGGGTGCCCACTGGTGGCATAGGCAGCATTCCCAAGCTTTCGTTTCCTTTCAGTGTTGCCATGGCCCTTCTCACCTCCAAAAGCACAGCAAGCAGATATAAATGTATAAAACAAAAATCAAAAGCTTAAGTAAGATTAATAGGAAATACCCAGATAATCCCCTTCATGGATCACTGCCTTGTTGTGGCGAAGGGGCTTGCGTAACTCAGTGAAGCCATAAGCTATGCCGTGCAGGGCCACCCAAGACGGACAGGTCATGTCAGAGAGTTCTGACAAAGTTATGCTCAAAATCCTACAAGCTAGGCTTCAGCAGTATGCGAATTGAGAACTACCGGAAGTACAAGCTGAGTTTCGAAGAGGCAGAGGAATTAGAGATCAAATCGCCAATGTTCGCTGGATCATGGAAAGCAAGAGAATTCCAGAAAAACGTCTATTTCTGCTTCATTGACTACGCTAAAGCCTTTGATTGTGTGGATCACAACAAACTGTGGCAAATTCTTAAAGTGATGGGAGTACCAGACCACCTTACCTGTGTCCTGAGAAACCTGTACGAGGGTCAAGAAGCAACAGTAAGAACCAGACATGGAACAACCGAGTGGTTCAAAATTGGGAAAAGAGTACGACAAGGCTGCATATTGTCACCCTGCTTATTTAACTTACATGCAGAGTACATCATGAGAAATGCCGGGTTGGATGAATCACAGGTCGGAATTAAGATTGCCAGGAGAATTATCAACAACCTCCGATATGCAGACGATACCACCCTAATGGCAGAAAGCGAAGAGGATCTAAAGAGCCTCTTGTTGAGGGTGGAAGAGGAGAGTGCAAAAGCTGGTTTGAAACTGAACATTAAAAAAACGAAGATCATGGCATCTGGCCCCATCACTTCCTGGCATATAGAAGGGGAAGAAATGGAAGCGGTGACAGATTTTACTTTCTTGGGCTCCAAGATCACCGCAGACGGTGACTGTAGCCATGAAATTAAAAGACGCTTGCTCCTTGGGAGGAAAGCTATGGCACACCTAGACAGCACAGTCAGAAGCAGAGACATCACCTTGCCGACAAAGGTCCGTCTAATCAAAGCTATGGTTTTCCCAGTAGTAATGTATGGCTGTGAGAGCTGGACTATAAGGAAGGCTGAGTGCCGAAGAATTGATGCTTTCGAACTGTGGTGCTGGAGAAGACTCTTACGAGTCCCCTGGACTGCCAGGAGGTCAAATCAGTCCATCCTAAAAGAAATCAACCCTGACTGCTCATTGGAAGGACAGATACTGAAGCTGAAGCTGAAATATTTTGGCCACCTAATGCGAAGAGAAAACTCTCTGGAAAAGACCCTGATGCTGGGAAAGACTGAAGGCAAAAGGAGAAGGGGACGACAGAGGATGAGATGGCTAGATAGCATCACCGCTGCAATGAATATGAACTTGAGCACACTCTGGGAAAGAGCGCAGGACAGGAAGGCCTGGCGTGTTATGGTCCATGGGGTCACGAAGAGTCAGACACGACTGAACGACTCAGCAACAACAACCCAGATAATGTGACAATCTCAAAGGAGTATTTTTAAAGCTGAAACTTGGGAGAGAGTCTTAGCTTCAAGTATAGAAAAACGTTGCATTCTTCCATTTTGACAAGTTCAGCAAGTTCAAGACACCTGTTTAAAATCTATTAGTGCTATGCTGTAAATGTGAACCACTGATTTCTTATGCTGCTGTTGTGAACCTGGTGGCCTGGCATCACCATCCACACAAGTTGCCTTACTATCAGCCTTGGTCCATCTAACCCAACACTGTCTACTACAACTGGTAGTGGTTCTCCCAAGGAATTACTATTCCTTAATGACACTGTGGTGTAACTCCTTTGCTTTAGGGATTATATTTGGTAATGCTGAATAGGAAGACAACAATTTTGAGTATTAGGGTTTTTTACTTAAAAGCTAGAAAAACTAGTTTGATAAAATATTTGTTTTGGAACACACATCTTTTGTTGATTATAATATGTAGACATGAATACATTGACACTCTTTATCAACAGAATTTTATATTTAGCCAGCATACAAAATGAAGCACTTCCTTCACATGAACGTAAAACAGAACATGTCTTAGCCAAAGCAAATAAAAGAATGAATGCTTTGTTAATCATCCATAACTAATTTGAACACACTCTGGGAAGAAAATTAAATCTGTTTTTGATGGAACTTTTTCTATTGGAATCTGCAAATAAAAATGAAACAGTTGGAGCAAATACTGGCAATAAAACATTGTCTTTCAGAATTCTTGTTTCTTGATGCTTAGAGAATTGTGTTAAACTTTGAAATGTAACGTGGTAAAAAAAAAAAAAAAAAGCCTGGCAAAAGTATTGGGAGATGTATATCTCAGCATAGGTTGAAGAATCATTACATCTCTTCAGGTATTGCAAAGGGCTGCTGCATATCTCTATGATTATCACAGTTGATAAAAGTAATCCACATTGAGGGATGTGTTAAATCCATCCCCTTTTTGTACTGAGAATATTATTGTGTGTTTGAAAGTATAGATGTGTTTGAGTAGGCAGTTTTCTATTTGCCCCTTTTATATTATTGTGAAAAGGGGAATTTCCACCTTTGGTGAAAAATATATTGTCAGTCCAAAGTTGAATTTTTCTTTCTTTTGAGTTGGAGGTATTTTGTTTTCCTGTTTTAGTCCAGACACTTTTTTTCTGCTTTTAACAGTTTCAGGAGGTTTTTGTAGTTTGCCAGGGGAGCAGACAAGTAAAACCCCAGTACATGCAGTGTGTGCATGTCCTGTGGAGTGTGGTCTTTGCTAAGGTGGTAAATAACTGTGTATTTAATATACTATTTTCTTCACAGAAACGTATACGCTGTGACTATTAAGAAGAGTTGCATGCAAAAACATGAACTTGCTTAATCCTAAAGAGACTTCACATGCTGTACTTATTTATTCCTCCCATGGTGATAACTGCAACTCAGATTTTGTACTTGGTAGTAAGTGTATACTGAGTATTGTACAAAATTTCAGAAGCCATGGGAGGTGTCATTAAAGTGATATTGGGGACAACTCAACAAGTTTGGATACTTTTTGCTCGGCAAATATTTGTGTAATTCCAGAACCTGTATTCCTTATACATGTGTGTTTCTTTATTTTCATTCACAGTCCAGAAATTTTCATATTCAGATGTCTTCACCACCTTGTTTCTTAGAAACTATTTGATGTGCTATACATTTAATTTATAAACAGCATTGTTAGAAAGAATTCATCTGGTGTCACTAGCTATAGAACTGGAATTGGGCAGTTATAGAATTGGGCAGAGCCAAGACTTACTCCTTTCAGAAAATTGGTTTGGGTGTTGTGCTTTTAAATATTACGAAAGGCCTGCAATAGTCACTTGGGAATCTCAGTGAAAATTTTAAAGGATATGTAGGGGAACATTCCAGTACTTTCTCCCACAATGTACAAAACACTAACAAATGCAAATTATGGTAACTTTTACTATTTTTGTTTCTTTTTCAAAGTATTAAACAGAGTAAGTAGACAAACCTAACCTACGTAATTTCATAACCAAGAAAAGGATGTTTTTATAATAATTAAATCAAAAGATATATGGGTAAATATTGCCATTGTACTTGCATATAATTTGTAAGCCGACACTCTTGTCTGGCTCAGATGTAGTGACTAAATTTTGTCATCTGTGCCACTTGCCAGAGACTAATGAGACATCTTCTGACTTGTAAAACATTTCCAGTAAGCTGCCATATTTATTGTTGCAGAACATAACGAATTGATTGCAAATTCCATATCAGAATTTCCTACCTTCCACCTTATAAAGACATAAAGGAATTGTCATTGGATGCCAAGAAGGTTTATAACTCATAATTTCTTTAAGAAACTGAATTATTTTTACTTGATTATGTCTTTATATTTGGACAGAACCTCAAATATGTATAAAATCTACTAAATTCTTGCCACATTAGCTATAGATTGCATGCCTCTGTTGTTGTTTTTCAATAATGAGAGGTCTGACTTTTAATTTAGGCAGATTATTATCCTTTCTATGTAGACAAGGCCCATGAATGCTGGAACTGATCCTGTTGAAAAACATTTTCAAACTACCATATGGTAAATGATATGATGGCTGGCTGGGGAATTCTGGGAGATACAGGTCTTTTTTCTGTCTAAACATGTATAGGATTGCGCTCATAATTGTTCAAAGGACAAATAGGGTAGCTATGTGGCCTTTTCTTCTCAAGACACTTTTCTTTTTTTGTTAAAGGACTAGCTTTCCAAAACACAGTATCAGAATGTGTTTAGGGAAGGCTTCCTTTTGCATAATGTTTATAGTGTTTTTTACAAAATGGTAATGGTCCCTCAAATCATATTTTGTCTAACAATGTGTAAGTTCCATGCTGCTGCAGATCAGCTGGTACTTCTGCAGCTATTAAGAACTCCTATATAAGGGATGATGTTAGAAAGCCAAAGTAGGGCTGCAGGAGGGTACAGAAAGTTGAAAGTGGTTCCAGTAGGAGAACAAAAGACACCTGCCTTAAAATTCCCTTGTCTGTTATTTCAAGGCAACTATAGCCATGGAATTAAAAGACGCTTGCTCCTTGGGAGGAAAGCTATGGCAAACCTAGACAGCATAGTAAGAAGCAGAGACATCACCTTGCTGACAAAGGTTCGTATAATCAAAGCTATGGTTTTCCCAGTAGCAACGTATGGCTGTGAGAGCTGGACTATAAGGAAGGCTGAGTGCCGAAGAATCGATGCTTTCGAACTGTGGTGCTGGAGAAAACTCTTACGAGTCCCCTGGACTGCCAGGAGGTCAAATCAGTCCATCCTAAAGGAAATCAACCCTGAGTGCTCATTGGAAGGACATATGCTGAAGCTGAAATATTTTGGCCACCTAATGCGAAGAGAAAACTCCCTGGAAAAGACCCTGATGCTGGGAAAGATTGAAGGCAAAAGGAGAAGGGGACGGCAGAGGATGAGACGGCTAGATAGCATCATCGATGCAATGAATATGGACTTGAGCACACTCTGGGAGAGAGTGGAGGACAGGAAGGCCTTGCGTGCTATGGTCCTTGGAGTCACGAAGAGTCGGACACGACTGAACAACAACAACAATCTTCTCTATAGGAGGCTGGTCTTTGTATTAGGATAGTGGTTGGTAATCTTCAGCTTCATTCCAAGCCGTTGCCTGGTACAAAATGGAAACCGTATCAGTAATGGGGTGAGTGCTTACTACTTCAGTAGGTATGCCTGAGTCCCCAGGGGCTCCTCTGAACTGTAGGTGCACGTCATCAAACATGACATGAGAAGCATAGCTACATGTTGATACTTCCAAAATACATAGGCTGTGAGTAGAATAGTTTAGTGGTTTGGTGGTATCTTGATCTGTCTCCGAGATGACGATATGGACTTATTAGGGCTGCAGGTTTCATTGCTTTAACTGGAAGATTAATTATTCTTTAGGGCTGAAATTAAGGGTACACTATTATTAAGGCTCTTTGATTCCTATATATTACTATATTAGGGATGACCAAAGAAATATTAAAGAAGCCATTTTGTTCTAACATTGAGTGGTAGCTTTTTGTTAACTTATAGTTGATCTTATGCTTTAGTACCTCAAAAAGGCAGCAATTGATGCTTTGGTAAAATGTAAGTGCATTTACATTTAATCTATTAACAAATGGTTAAAAATTAGTTTGCTAATAACAATATTTTAAATTTGTGACAACTGTATTATGAACCCTTCTCAGAAAATGTCTGAGACATGGTGGCAACTTACTGGAAAAGATTCATATGCTAGAAATGTAATGTGAGAGCTGTCCTTAATGCAAGAGGTTGAAATATGAGGATGCAAGTAGTAGAAACTATTTTAAAATCAGGAAGTCTCTCATGTTTAAGCGTCTCATCTGCTTATCTTTTTTAACCTTGTTAGTTTGGCATCCTCTTTTTTTTTGTACTTCTGCTATATGTAGCTGCTAAGTAAAGTTGCTAGTTATTAATCTACATCAGAACCGTAAAACTTGATGAGTTTACACAGACAACTTTGAATAAGAATTGTGAAGCTTTTGATTTGCATGCTCTTGGTTTAGATATGTGTGAAAATGTTTTGATGCACTAACAAGCTGGATCTGTGTGGCACACACAGTTCATCAGTCACTGCTGATTACCTCTTACGTAATATACCAAAATGAAAATTTCTGTAATGATTAGTGGGTGGTTGCTGGTGTATTATACACTTCTGGTTTGCTAGGAATAAAACACTGTATGTTTGTCATGTTAAATGGAAAAGCAAGAGCTTTTCCTCACAGTTTTTTACTGACTTTGAGATACCTCCAAGTATTTGTGTTTATGCTTCATTGCTGCAAGCTTGGTGGCCATTACAATATAGCATTATATGAGATGTTATTTTCAGTCAGGGTCTGAAGTAATGCTGATGTAATCTAGGCCCAATAGTCATGAATATGCGACATAAAAAATAAGGGCTGATGAGCTGGTGTGTAATCCTATATACAGTTATCTGGGAGTAAACCCCAATGAATTCGGTGGTGCTTACTTCTGAATAGACATACATAGGACTGAATAAATTTATATAAGCTTCAGCCCTTTATCCTCAATACTGGGATAAATAACGCTGCCCTATATTTACTGGACTGTTGTAAGGCTTGCTGGATATCGTATGTGAAATTATTTGAACATTTGAAATATGCAAGATGTGTTGATGAAAGTAATAAGAATGGGCAGAACCTGAGGGAATTTTACAGATATATCAAAGCTAAATCGTAATTCTAAACACATTCTAGCTGTGTGTTTTGGAAAGTATTTGTGTCATTTCCATTTTTCCCCCTAACATTCTATGCCACAAACAGAGTAAGCATTCAGTGATTTTTACACTTATCAGTTAATTTTAGTTTGGGTCAGCATTTCATCTGATTTTAACATTAAAGTTCATTAAATGTAGGAGAATTGAGAGGAAATCTGAGAGGAAATGTAGTTTGTTACTAAAACGGTGAGCATTTAAAAAAAAACTGGCCTATGAAATCTCTGATTCTCAGCAGACTGTTTCTTATAGAAATTCTTTGGAGATTTACTGTGGGCCAGACTAGACATGATGGCCATATTTGTTCATGTCCACATGTCTTCCCCATCCAAGTGTAAAGCAGTGAATGAACTGGATCAAATTTTAACATCAAAAGGGTGCAGGGATAAGGGAAAAGCAACCATACCTTTCTGACCTTCATCACATCATGAACTTTTCCCCCAGCTGATATGGCAGCTGGGCTGAGAGAAAAGTGCCTGGAGAAAGCTAGTTCACATCCTTGAACAGCCCACCATGGATTATTTAAGCCACGGTGGGCTGTAGCATGCGCTGGTGCGTGTGTGCAGCCATTTTGAATATTAATTGCCCAGCCGCAGCTTGTTGTGTTGTGCGAGCCCAGGCAGGAGGAGTTGTGCGAGGGTTTAACAACTCTCGCATCACCAGTGGCCTGTTCTAGGGTTATGTGAGAGTTGTTTAACACTCCCACAACCCCTGCCGCCCAAGTTTGCACAACACAACAAGCCACAGCCAGGTGGCAAATATTCAAATCCCACCTGGCATGCGCCGCAGCCCACCATGGTGGGCTATTTTGTGAACTGGGAGAGTGGAGGTTTAAAAATCCCATTGAATGTAAAGAAGTTTCCACCCATGCGAGCGTGTATAGGATTGTAGCCTCAGATATATATCCTCAAACATGAAGGAGGTGAGAACCTTGCCATGTGCAATCTGAGTGAAGAAGTAGGAATGTGGAGGGGATGCATTTCTTCCCTTCATACTAAATCATCTTCTCTACTTTTGCATATAAAATATTCAACCGGTCATATAAATTAAAGTTCAGAAGTATAAATTCCTTACTCCATATGAGAGGAAACCCAAACGAAGGATTCTTTCAGACTTGATTATTACAATAGGAGAATTGTGGGGGCATAGCTGAATCAGTCATGAAATATCAACCCACATAGGAAGAACATGGTATGCTGCTTTATACCAAGTTAGACAATTGGGCCATTGATCTAGGTCAGTACTGTCTAAAACAGGGATAGGCAACATGATACCTGCGGGCACCAATGTGCCTGCAGATACCTTCCTTGGTGTCCACCGAGACACCCTACTTCTCCCAATTTTTATTTTAAAGATATTTATTTTCTTACTGGCATCTTGGATTGCTTCAAAGTGAAGTGGAACCTGCTAGCTGCTGCCATTCCTAATTTCCCATGAATGCCTCTGGGCAGGTTATTTCTCCTTTGTGACTAGGCATGCCCACCCATGGCAGCCATTATATGGTTGTGCCAGGAGAGTTTCTCAAATTTCCAAATGTGCTCATGGGCCCAAGAGGTTGCCTTCCTCAGGTCAACAGTAACTAGCAGTAGTGCTCCAAGGTCTCAGGCAGGGGTCTTTTCCAGACCTACCTGGAGATGCTGTGGAGTGAAGCCTGGGACCTTTTGCATGCAAAGCATGTGCTCTAATACTGAGTTACAACCAAGTGTTCCTGTTGTGGCAGAATTACAATTTCCTAGCACTCAAACCAATCTCCCAAGTTAACAATTGTTTTTACAAGTGGGACCTGCAACAAAAGAAGTGTGGAGTGCTCATGTTACAGTGCTAGCCATGCTGTCTTCCAGGATACTCCATTTCTCTCGCTCGCTTGTTTACACGCATGCGCGCGCGCGCGCGCGCGCACACACACACACAGACTTTTCCATTCTCCTCCACAACAGTCAGTAAGTACTCTATGCCCAGTGAACATAATCAGTCCCATTGGGCAGTCTGGAGGGGTTACCCTATAAGGGTTTTTTCTAAAGATCCTGTCAAAGGCTCCTTGGAGGCCGCTCTCAGTCTAATCCAGTAGCCAAGTCCAGACACAGACAAAGGGATTCTTTTCAAAGCTTTATTCCTCTTTTACAACTTGACAACTCTACTGTTAGCAACTAGATATGAGCAGCAGAGTACCTATGCCCTAAGTTGGAACAGTTGGTCCCCGTTTGATGGAGAATCACTGGCAGACCCTGAACTTATGGGCTAGGGAGAGTCCCTCCCCTTTTCCCTTGGATCCTCTGGGCGCAACTGTTGCCTGCGCGCCAACCGGGCACTACACCTCCTTTCGGCGCCCTCCATTTGGCGCCGCTCCCTGCATCGGCGTCGCGCGTCCAGCAAGTCTGCTTCCCACGCTCTGTCACTCCCGGGACTGCTATCTATGCTAGGAATGCTGGTGAGAGAAATCTCTGTCAGACGTTGGCCCTGGGAAGGATGAGCGCGCTCCTCTCCCAGGAGCGGCTCCTCTTCCTCAGAATCAGAACTACTCTGGGATTCTATGGGCTCAGTGTCCACCCTGACAGATCCCCCCCCCCCAGCCTGTTGATACCTCTCTTGCGTGTCAATGGTGCCATTTTGGCTACATAAGGATCCACACCTGAATAAATAGTTTATTGTTGGTATATAGCAGAGGTACATAAGGAGAATACCTTACATCTGGAAGCAGTCTCAGAAATGGAGGGCAGGAATATAAGAAGAATTATTCAAATGAGCAGGGTCGCCTTACATCTACCCATATCCCAAGCTGTTTTGCTATGGCTTCCAGTTAGTATTGCTGTTTTTAAGAATTTTATGTCATTTCTGACACTCTTATAATTCAGAACTTGAATATTTCTGGTATGTGCCACGTTTTTTAAACATTAACTTCTTCGTTCATATGCACCATCATTCTTAATAAATGTTTTGGATATCTTGAGCCATGATTTTGCTTTTAAGCACCTTTTCAGCAGAGGCTGTGCTGCTTGCATTTGGCCCTCAAAATCTTCCATCCAACTGTCTAAATTATTTTAACTGACATAGTTTCTAATTTACTCTCTCCAGTTGAGAGAGCTTCCTGTAGCTTGTCTATTTTAGCATTTAATTGCTCGATACTGCCACAAATTAGATTCTGTAGTGATCCATTTTGCTCTGCTGGTGAAGCAGTGATCTCTTCAGCTTAGCCTAAGCAATATGGAACTTGTGATGTAGCTTAAGGGACCATCATCCAGAAACTTCTGGACTTATTTTACTTTGGAGTTACTGTAGCAAGTGAAAAAGCAGTATTTATGAGTGACAGCCAAATCAACTAAAAGTATAGGCTTTTTTTCTGTCAATTATGATCCTTTTGTTTATGGAGCAAGGGAGGAAGGAGATCTAAAAAGTGACCTGACTGGAAAGCTTAAGCAAATACATCCTGTGTGTTACTTAATTAAAATATATGCAAAGCAGAACTTCAGTTAGCACATAGATGTACTCACTTTTTTCTCCCCCTCAGAAACTATAGTTAGTGTCATGCTTTTTTTTTTTTTTAAACTTCATGTACTCTTCGAGCAAGTTTTGAACAAGCTAGGAATATTTATCTCCTGCAAAAATAATTTTGAAGCCTTTCTCTAATTTTGTTTCTGTTTTAATAACAAATAAAACAAACATCCTTTCAGTAAAATATTTATTTATCCCATTCTTCCTTCAGAAGAGGGCAGCATACATGACATTTATTCGTTTTTGTCTTCACAAGAACCCAGTGAGCTTTTTGACCAATACGCTGTCCACCTCACCACACCATTTAGGCTACAATCCTACTCACAGTTATTCATAAGTAAGTTTCACCGAAATCAGTGCATAACCTTGAAAATAGTTGCAACCTAACAAATTGGTGGGCACCCAGAAGATACAGTATATTACATTAATTTTGATTGGAATCTACAACCAGTTTTCTACAGAGAAGATCTATTACAATCGTTATATGTACTACTCTTGAGGAAGTGCATTGTGGCCTACATTTGTGCCAATACACTTCAAAAATGTAAATGAAGACATTATTATATATGTAAAAGCAAAGCATACCAGTACTGCATTCTCTTACACCTTTCTAGACTATTCATTTTGTTCCACTTCACCAAAATTTAATTGGAAGTGTAGCCTTGTCTAAAAGTTTTGTAAACCTTATTAGTTCCAGAATACACAATATTAAGACTGTAGTGAGGAAAAATGTGTTGTGCAAGCTTGTTCCATTTTGTGTTCTGTTTTAAATTTACCGGCTGTCTTTGGGCCAATATGGGACATCCTTCCCCAACCTGGTGCCCTCCAGATACATTGGACTATGACTCTTATCACTCCCAGCCTGGCCATTTGGCTGGTGGTGATGGGAGTTATAATCCAACACAGCTGGGGGGCACCAAGCCGGGAAAGGCTGATGTGAGATGTTAGTGATCACTTGTTCATCCAGGGTAAATTACACCTTAAGTAGGTAAGTGAGCTCACTGAAGAGTAGGTGTGCAATAGAGTGCTGCAGTGCTCTTTTTGATCTGGTTTCCTAGCAGCTAGCAAGATGGCAGCGAAGGAAAGAGCTGAAAATAGGCTTGAAGAAGAGGCCAGGTAGTTTGGAAAACCTTATTTGCCAGGCTCTGATCATGAAAAATTAAAACTTAGTTGTCAAAGAGAGACTAGGGTTTCTCTGTCATCCATGATTTAATAGTGGATGAGGCAGCCAATCTGGCATGCATAGCTGAGACCTGGGTGGGTGAGCAGGGAGGAGTTAGTCTCTCCCAGCTCTGCCCACTGGGGTACTTGGTCCAGCATCAGGGAAGACCTGAAGGCTGGGGAGAGGGGGTTGCTGTGGTCTACAGGAGTTCCATCTCCCTCTGCAGACTCCCTGTCCATGTGACTACTGGTCTGGAGTGTTTGCACCTTGTGTTGGGCCAGCGGGACAGATTGGGGACTCTGTTGGTGGACCGCCCACCCTGCTGCTCAACAGGCGCTCTATCTGAGCTGACGGAGGTGGTCTCAAGTGCAATGTTGCAATCCCCCAGACTCTTGGTTCTGAGGGATGTCAACATTCACGCTGAGGACACCTTGTCTGAGGCGGCTCAGGATTTCATGGCTTCCATGATGACCATGGGATTGCCCCAACATGTTATCGGCCCGACACATGTAGCGGGGTATACTCTAGACTTGGTTTTCTCAACTGGACATAGAGATGGTGGTCTGAATGTGGGGGACTTTGCATCAGTCCCTTTATCATGGTCAGATAATTACCTGCTGAGGTTTAGACTTACAGCAGCTTTTCTCCTCTGCAAGGGTGGGGAACCTATTAAAATGGTCCACCCCTGGAGGCTAATGGATCCAGATGGTTTCCAGAGGATGCTGGGGAGGTTTCCGGCTGATATGGTGGGCTCTCTTGTCGAAACTCTGGTTGATCTGTGGAATGCAGAAATTACCTGAGTGGTTGACATGATTGCTCCTGAGTGCCCTCTCCTGAGTAGAGGTCATACTGCGCCGTGGTATACCCCAGAGCTGAGAGCGATGAAACAAAATAGGAGACGGCTTGAGTACAGATGGAGAACCCCTAGTGGATGCAATCGAATGCTGGTATGTGCCTATAGTAAAGTATATTCAGGGGCAGTGAGGGTGGCAAAAAAACATAATCTTGCTGCCTCTATTGAATCTTCTGTCAGCCGCTCAGCAGAGCTGTTCAGAGTCATCCGAGGGCTATTCTATGCCGGCCCCAAGGACACTGTAGACCCCTGTGAGGCCTGCTGCAATTCCTTTGCTAGGCACTTCCAGGATAAGATCTCTTGCATCTGCCGGGACTTAGGCTCCAGTGTTATAGCAGGTGAATCTGGTGACATATCCAGATCACAGCCTTGTCCTGTTCTCCTGGATGAGTTTCAGTTGGTACAGCTCGAGGACATTGACAAGGTGCTTTGACAGGTTTGTGCAACCACTTCTGTACTGTATCCTTGCCCCTCTTGGCTTATAAAATCTGTCAGGGAAGGAACAGCTGGCTGGGCCAGTTAGGTAGTTAATGCCTCCTTGTGAGAAGGAGTGGTCCCAGGCCTCCTCAAAGAGGCATTAGTGAGACCACTCCTAAAGAAACCCTCCCTGGACCTCGAAAATCGTAGTAATTTTAGGCCAGTGGCAAATGTTCCTTTCCTGGGCAAGGTAAACAGCCTTGGTTGCCCTGTATGATGACCTATCTCAGGAGAGAGACAGAGGGAGTGTACCCTTGTTGATTCTCCTTGACCTCTCAACAGCTTTCAATACCATCCATTATGGTATCCTTTTGGAACGATTGGCTGGGAGTGGGAGGCTCTGCATTGCAGTGGTTTCGCTCCTACTTGGAGGGTCGGCTACAGAAGGTGGTGCTTGGAGAACACTGCTCAGCCCATGGATTCTCCAACATGGGGTTCCATAGGAGTCGGTTTTGTCCCCCATGCTGTTCAACTTCTACATGAAACCATTGAGTACAGTCACCTGGAGTTTTGGGGCGCGTTGTCATCAGTATGCTGATGACACGTAGCTCTATTTCTCCTTTTCATCTTCAGGTGAGGCTGTGGCTGTGCTGATTCAGTGCCTGGCTGTGACAATGGACTGGATGAGGGCTAATAAACTGAAGCTCAATCCAGACAAGACTGAGATGCTGTTGGTGGGTGGTTCTTCTGACTGGGTGGAGGGTGTTCAACCTGTTCTGGATGGGGTTGCACTCCCCCTGAAGGAGCAGGTCCATAGCTTGGAGGTTCTCCTGGAACCATCTTTGTCACTTGAGGCTCAGGTGGCCTCAGTGGCACAGAGTGCCTTTTACCAACTTTGGTTGGTGGCCCAGCTATGCCCCTATCTGGACAGAAATAACCTGGCTTCAGTTGTCTATGCTCTGGTAATCACCAAGTTAGATTACTGCAATGCCCTCTATGTGGGGCTGCCATTGAAGACGGGTCAGAAGCTACAGCTCATGCAAAATGCAGCAACCAGATTGATAACGGGGACCAGAAGGTCTGAACATATAAGACAGATTCTGGCCCACATGCACTGGCTGCCTGTATGTTTCTGAGCCCGATTCAAGGTGCTGGTTTTAACCTATAAAGCCTTACACGTCTTGGGACCATAATACCTGATGGAGCTCCTCTCTCAACATAAACCTACTTATACTACACTCAACATCTAAATCCCTCCTCCAGCTGCCTACTCCAAGGGAAGCTCGGAAGACGGCGACAAGGGAGAGGGCCTTCTTGGTGGTGGCCCCCAAATTATGGAATTATCTCCCTGACGAGGCCTACCTGGTGTCAACATTGTTATCTTTTCGGCGCCAGGTTAAGACCTTACTCTTCTCCCAGGCATTTGGCAGCATATAAGTTTTAATTGATCCTGTAATGGCCTATGGTTATGGTTGTCTGCTTCGAGGTTGCTTGTTGAAGTTGTTTTAGATATATGTTCTTGTATATTGTTCTCTGTGTGTGTTTTTTTATGGAATTGGCTTTTAATCTCTGTATATTGTATTTTTAATGTTTTTAATCTTTGTAAACTGCCCAGAGAGCTTTGGCTATTGGGCAGTATAGAAATGTAATTGATAAATAAATAAATAAATAAATTTCGCTGAAATAGCACAGCATGGAAACAAGATCAGGGCTATTAACATAATATTGGGATCGCTACAGTTTCTACCACCTGACAGCAGCCTACAGTTCTATGTGCACCTCATATCTGCAAATCTGTTTTGTTTGTTTAAGAGATGTATATCCTGCTTTCCATTAAATTAATGACCACATTGTTTTACATATTTGTAAATATTTACATACATGTTTTACAATAAACCAATAGCAATATAAAGTAGCAGCATCAGTTCAGATAAAAATAAAGCCATCTATAAAATAAAAGTTTTAGTACATAAAACAGTTTTAAGAGTCTGGAAAGCGGTGGGCTCAACAAAGAAGGCTCTGGTATCTACACGGCCAACCTCCAAAGACAGGAGCACTCAGAACAGCTCGGTCTGAACCAGCTGCAGTTTCCAAATGGTTTTTCCACCTATAATGCATTGCAGTAATCTAAACCAAATGTTAACAAAGCACAGATAACTCGGGGCAAAATCTGTTTTTCCAGGGAATGTCATAGCTGGTATACCAATCAGTTGTCATCTAGCCAAATATTGACAGGAGTTGAAACAAGTGAAAGAATACATGATATCCTTTCTGGATATTACGTCATCTAATTCTTACGTTACTGATAGCTGGTGGGAACTGTTTCTTTGTGACCCAGTAATAATAGTTAGGCATAGCTATGAACAGGGTTGATTTGATTTAAATCAAATCATGATTTAAATCGCTTCTATGAAGGACTCAATTTTAATGATTTGAATCATAGTGAGGAAGATTCTATTTAATCATCATTTTTAATAGAAGTACATTATTATTTAATATAACCTTAATTCATATTCAGAAATGTAGGTTTCATTAGAAGGTAGGTATGCACTAAGTAATTGTTTTCAGATTAATTGTTTTCAGATTAATTTTCAGCAAAAAATGGGATGATAATTTGTTCATTTTAGTACTAAAGCAGAATGAACTTGTGAAGTCATTCGGGAGATGAAGCAGCTCCAACTGTTAATGAAGCATGATATTTTTCTCATGATGTGCGAGAATCACCACCACCAAACAGTCTTTAAAATGGTACTAATAAGATTGTTTATTCTTCTGGTTAGTTTTCTTCTTCAACAACATTAACAAAACACTCACATGGATTTTTGTGACACAGAAGTTTCCTCAGGAGTCAGGACTGCATGAATATGTTCTGTTCACTTTTGGTCTCACTTTCTATTCCCCTCCCCTGTCCCTTGCATATATTTCCAGACTCTTCCTTCTTGTTCAGATCTATCTCCTCAAATTCTCTATGCATTGACCTTCTCTATCTTTGCACTTAGAGAGAGGCAAGGCCGAGAGAGAGAGAGAGAGAGAGAGGGCGCATGCACTTCTGTACAGCACCTGCTGTGCAGACTAGGACTGATCAGGTTATCTCCTGTCTCCATAAACTGTTAACATGCTTTTATAATTATTCATGATGATATCTTTGACCTAGGCTCTTCTTTTACTAATTGTTTTAAGAAAAATTCAAAATCTGATTTAAATGAATAAATCCAATTTAAAATTTAAAAATCCAATTTTTTAAGTCATTGTTTTTTATCAAACCTGGCTGCAAATGAGCACGCTGCTTCCCGAGCAGTCATTGCTTCCACTTTCAATAAATAACCCAGGAATGTCCCCATTCTTATCATGACATCAAAAACCAGAAATCTGGGTTGTTTAGAGGTTAAACAACCCAAAGTTAACCCAACAATAAACCATGACAGTTGTTGGGTTAACTCTGGATTGTTTAACCCCTAAACAGCCCAGAGTTCCAGGCTCGGATGTCACATAACAACTCAGAAATGGGAGAGTTCCTGGGTTGTTGATTGAAAGTGAAAGTTACAATCATGTGGGAGGCAGCATGCATTCATTGCCCCTCAGCCATGACAATTCCTGGGTTAAACAACTCAGGAATTGTTGGCTCATGTGAATCAGGTCTGTGGCTTCTCTCATACCACACTGGTAATATTTAAATCCAGGATCCATGTGGGTGGAACCATTAGTATGGCGTTTTACTCAGTTATTGCTCATCTTAATCTGAATGTGACATTCCAGAGGTGAGGAACAATGTAATTGGCCCCATCTACAGGAGTCCTGGATACAAATACTAAAGCAGTATGAGAAGAGGTTACAGAGAAATTGATTCCATGCTACTGATAGTAACATATTAATTAGCCCATAGCTGGAATTCTACATTCACAGAAGACATGATCCTTATGCAGGAATTCACCTGCAACACAAGTAGGGCTAAATTGTGAAGGGGACGTGGATGAGCTCATAAGACCCGCCCCCAAACATCCCCGTAACTACATCATAGAGATCTGAATAGATTTTTGTAACCACATTCAGGGAAACATGCTTTCAGAGCTCCCAGAACCCTGACTCATTGGGACTGAATGCGCAAAGATCTAAACAGCCAGGTGCGTGGGGATGTTTGGATGTGCATACCCATGGCCCCTACATAATTTGGCCCTACTCATGTGCATGCATAGGGCTATGGCCTGCTCTCAAACCCAGTGGCAAGGCATAGTGAAGAAATTAAAACTCTATGTATTTTCAAGTGGTATCTATAACATCAATCCCTTTCTCATTATAAATAGTTATTATTTGTTTTCAGCCTATGGATATTCAGATTATCAGTTTATGCGTGTTGTGCTTCTCATGTGTTAAGGCTTAGAAACTGGAGTAAAAGCAATTTGTCTAGTAGATAGTAAATGTCAGTAAGCTAGTTTCCTCCAACTTGGAGGCGCTAGATGGCAAATAAGTCAGTTTCTTCACTTTTAAAATGTTAAGAACAGTCTTACATTTCAGCACTCGCAAAAAATTGTGAAGGTTGGCAACCTTATAAATTGTTAAGGGCGCAATCCTGTGGGGATAGGCGGCTGCCTCCAAACTCGGAGGCGACCACCTATCCAATGCAGGGTGGGCGGATCAAGGAGGGGATCAGATGACAGATTTAAAAGGCCATAAAATATAATTTGGAATTAGGAGCAGACCTTCCTCCTTTTCTCTGTTGCCCCTTTTAAGAGCCTATTCCTTTCACCATTATTAATAAACAACTCTACCATTTTCTGCCACTTCTTTATCTTGGTCTCTGAAGGTTGTATAGGGACCATTTGATATAAGAACAGCACCTTGGCCAATAGCATCATTTGGACTGAAGCTATAGTGACAGCTTCAGGTTTTTTTCCAGTTATGGAGTTCTTGTTTAATTGTTTTAATCAATGGATTTTAGTTTAAGCCTTCTTCTATGAGATACTTGGTGTGGTTATTGACCGACTGGCAAACATCTTTAGGAATAGCCACACCCATGTATCTCATAGAAGGGGGCTGTATAATAACTTTAAGTGTATTCCAAACCATCTGCTGGGTTTCCTGAGGCACATTTAAACACACCAATGCCGACTTACTAAAATTAATTTGGAGCCACAAGCATTTTGGGAAAATGGACAATGTCTCTGTAAGAGCCAGCAAGGCTTACTCCACATTTGAGAGGAATAACATTATGATATCAGTGAAAAGGTTTACCAGGTGTTCCTGATCCCAGAGTTTAACTCCTTTAATTCTAGGATTCTGCCTTATCATATGGGCCAAGGGCTCTGTCAGTAGAGCAAATAACATAGGAGACAGTGGGCATCCCTGTCTGTTGCTCCTGTGCAGCAATATTGAAGTAGAATCCAGTCCGTTAGTCTGGACTACTTTCTCCAATTTCTTATAAAGCTGCCTCACTCCTGCTAAGGAATGTTCTCTACACCCCCATGACCATAATAACACAATATAAGCCCATTCCAAGTAGTCAAAGGCCTTAAAGGTATATAGTGACAGAAAGGAAATTTGCGCTTTAGCTTGGGTACCGTGATACAATTAAGCCTAAGTTGTTGAAACAAATGTTGAAGTATTCTATGTATTTAGCTCATTTGCATCCTGTCTTTCCTCAGATCAGGGATAGGCTAGATTGATCAATGTTGACTGGTCCAAGGCCATCTAATAAGATTTATGGCTGAGCATGGATTTGAATCCATGTCCTACCACCACCATGAGTCACCCCATACATTGTATCACATTGTCTTTCTTTTCCAAACAAAGAGGAAGATGAGATAAAAAACACAAACTGGGGATGACAAAATCCATCTGAGAGTATAACTCCAGTGCAGTGGCAGTGATACTCATGAACACACAAGTACAAATTTTATTCTCCAAGCTGTGCCAGGGCTATCAGAATACTGTTTATTTGTAATGCTAGAGAATGTTGCTTGGTAACTAAGGTGTGGACACCATTATTTTTAAGGAAATGTTTATGCTTCATTAGTTCCATATTGTTCTAGCAGTGAAACAGTCTGTACTTAAGTCAGCCCTACCCAAATATACTAAGTAGGTTGGTAAATAACTGAATCACAATAAGAGAGCATGTAATTTCTGTTTTGTGTCTAGAGATATTATCCTTAAATGTTTTATATTTTTGTCCTTTATTTATACCAAAAATTAAAGGAAGTTTAAAAAAAGACTTACAGAAAATGTCTGTAATAGTTTCATAAAAGATCATGTTTATCAGATCTTTAAACCAGTTAAACTGCATGATTGTGATGGACGTGTTTCTGGGCAGCGCAGAAGCAGTTTCTCCTCAACAGAGAAGAATGTCTCAAATCTAGCATATTCTGTCCATGATCTGTCTCTTCACCTGAAAGAACACTACAGACCTGTGAACCCCTTCTTGTCTTTATCTTGGGCGGAATAGGTTTATTAGGCAGTGAAGGTCACCTAATGGGAATGTGTTGCCATTAGATGTCCAAACCTCTTTAAAATATAAAATAAAACATTTTGGGTTGTATCCAGTGGTGTCCACCAGCCAGTGTAACCAACACTGCTGGTCAAACGATTCTGTCTCCCTCCTGAAGCCTCCCGTACCTTCCTAAATCTACTCTGGAGGATTGCGACAGACACTCTGAGGAGAGGAACGGGAAGTCTGCTCACATTATGTTGGATGTAGCCCTGTGTAACCATAAAAAAGTACATATTGGAAAGGGAGGACTTAGATTCTAGCCGGATCTAATTTTTCCGTCAAGAGTTTGTGGCTAAAAAATAGCTTATGAAGAGTGTTGGTGATAAATATCCCTGGTATATCTGCCTTCAGCATTGGCCCAGTGGCCCCTCAGTGCTGGAATAGCATTATATTATAGAATATCTATGCACTATATATAAACTTCATGCAAGTCTGTGTCATCATTGTCCCCCACCACAAACATCTGTGTGAAATTAGAAGGAAGATGATTCTGACTGACCAAGCCAAAAAACTCACCTGTTAACCATTAGTTAACTATTGCTTAAACAGGAATATGCTGTCACTGTGGTTATAATTTGTCTCGAATAAAATACACCTATTCAGTCAAAACATCCAAGCAGTCTCTCCTAAAGGTACTTGACATTTTTGCCCAGTAGAATGTCAGAATGTAATATGTCACCCTGGAGAATACCTTGTTTTTAAAAAAAAAAAAACTAGCCTTATCTGCCAGATTATGCATAGTAATATTATACAGAACTATTAGTGCATGTAGATTACTTATGAGTGAATTTCAGAAACGGACCAAACACTTGAGAAGGATTTAGGTCCTCTCAAAAGAAATACTTAAGAGTATGCAAATACTCTCAACTGAATCAAGTTGAACAGATGTGACTATCACAAACAATACCAGCTCTTTTCCCTGGCCGCTGCTGTCAGTCAATGAACAAGATTAAGGTCAAAGGTTCTGACAATTTGTAAAAGGAAAAATGTGATCAGGGGATTTCAATTCATTGTACTAATATGAACAATAATAATCTGCTATTGTGCTGTATTGTGAAAATAGCTTAATACTACAGCTCTTTGTCTGAATTCAAGATATATTGTAGGATGTGATCTGAAAGCAGTAAGTGAAAATTATCACATTTTTGGGTTGGCTTTCCATGTAAATCTGTATGAGCAGTTTATTTCCTAAAAGTGTTTACTCCACATTACGCTTTTGTTGTATTATAGCCTAACCAGCTATCAGTTGGGTCTGAACAACAGTCTTGCTGAAAACAACCAAGGTCAGTCTGGTCAATCAAAAGCAGAGAGACACCAAAGCAGCCCCAAAAATAAAAATGACACAAAGTGGCAAAAGTGCCTGTTTATTTTTGTGCCAGCTCGCCCAAAATTTCAGAAATAACCTCCTTCCTCACAGGCTACCTAAAACAGAGAAACATACATTATAATTGTATACATATACATCCAAACTATATAACACAAAAAATACCACAGAATGAACTGCTTCCATTCACAAATGAAATGTAACTCCTCTGCTGAGGGAACTGCACTGGCTGCCTATTCGCTACTGGGCCAAGTTTAAGGTATTAGTACTAGTGTACAAAGCTCTAACAGCTTGGGACCAGGATATCTGAGAAGAGCGCCTTCTTCTTTACTAACCTGCCTGGTCACTGTGGTCATCAGAGGGCATGTTCCTGGTGGTTCCACATGGACCCATGGCCTGGCTGGAGTCTACCAGGAAAAGAGCTTTTAGTGTAGTGGCTCACTTCCTGTGGAACTCCCTGCCTTTGGAGGTCAGACAGACGCCAATGTTGTGTTTCTTCTGGAACTTCCTGAAGACACTGTTATTTTGGGAGGCCTTTCTTGAGTGACCAGTCATGGTTTATTAAGTTCAGAATCTTTTAGAATGTTTTAATTGTTTTAATATGGTGTTTTATTCTTTTATCTTGCTCACCGCTCTGAAGTCTTTAATGTAGAGCCGTATATAAATATTGTAAATACATACATAATATATAAAAATAATAATAAACAACTCATACATGCATGTATTTATGAACAAAATATAATAACCACAATCACCCACTAAAATTAAGACTCTCTTATTTGCATTAGCGAGCAATCCTATGGCCACTAGACACTCTCTAGAGGGCCATAGGATTGTGCGGTTTCTGGGAACCGAGGTCAGAGCCAGGGCTTCGACCTCAGTTCCCAGAAATTGCACTCCCCTCCCCCACCCCCTTGTAGCCAGCGTGATTCTGTGCATGCTGGCTACATCTCTGCACTCAGAAACAGAGCACAGAGTAGGGAAAAGGGAGTGGGGAGGGGAGGAGAACGTGGAAGCTGCTTCATCCAGCTTCCTATTGGTTCTCCAAGTTCCTTCCCTCCCCGAAGCTGCACATAGACGGGCAAAATCGCCTGTCTAGGCAAAAATGCAGTACTCTGGATTTTGGTTTTTGTGAGATGAGCCCTAGGGAAATGTTTCCACCTGTGTTTGTTAAGAGAGAGATGTTTAGAGTCATGTGAATGTACAATGACCAGGAGTTTTTGACTAATGCAGATAAGAGAATCTTTGTTTTAGTGGGTGGTTGTGTTTATTATATTTAAATAGTTTCTCAATATATTCATGTATGAGTTTTTAGCTATGAGTTTTGTTTGTGAATATTTTTGTGTTGAAAGTTTGTAATGTATTTGTGAAAGGATGCAGTTCATTAGTCTATGGTACTTTTTGTTCTGTATACGTATACAATTAAAACGTATGTTTCTGTGCTTTAGGCAGCCTCTGAAGGAGTTTATCTCCAAAACGTTGGACAGGCTGGCACATAAATAACCAGGCACTTTTGGAAGGGAGTCAGGATGCCTGTTAAATAAATAATAAACACATAATAGTAGTAATAATAGTATTAATAACATTTTATTTTATAACCATAATATTTCATGGTGGGTTTTCTTTCTTTAAGGAATCTCCTTCTGGACGCAGGAAAGCTCTTGCCACCAGCAATATTAACATGAAGCAGTATGCGAGTCCTATGCCTACACAGACTGATGTCAAGCTAAAATTCAAGCCTTTGTCTAAGAAAGTCATATCTGCTACCCTGCAGTTCTCTTTATCGTGTATTTTCCTGAGGGAAGGAAAAGCAACGTAAGTTTTGTGTGAGATGATAGGAAGTTATTTTTTCCATGTTCCAAAGCATGTTTACTGTATATAGTGTCAGATCCTGAGAATATTCTCTATCGTGTCATATGTTGTTTGAGTTGGTTAAGAGAATAAGCTCTGAGTTAAGAATTCCTGGGGTAATTTCACCTCAGCCATGAACCCATGGATTGCCTTAGGCAAGCAACTGTTCTCTCACCCCCATCCCATGATTTGTAATAGGAGATGTACCTTACAGAGTTCTACCTTACAGAATTGTTGTAAGTGCTTATAGCACTTCACGTCTATTAAAGGAAAGCCCTATTATATTATTATTATTATTATTATTATTATTATTATTATTATTTTATTATTAATCATTATGGTGTTCTACAAGTTGCTGCCCCTGTAGAGTGGCTTTTAGAAACCAGGGAAAGGTCCCTTTCACTAGCACAAGATAGAACTTGTCTCTTCACACAAGCAGTAGAAATAGATCCCAGGGTTGGTGCAGCTATCAGCCTTTGCCATAGTTGCATTGATGTTCCCTCTTCATGATGCAGCTGGGCCTCCAAGGTTAGAATTGGTTTGTTTCTTTGGAGAATGCTGAACCTGAGTTGAATACAGGCAGTGATGGTGAGTTGCTATCATCATAAAGAGAAGTGTGACCATTGATTTTAATAGGTTGGGTGCTGCAGCTTAGAGAAATCTTAGGTACTGTGCAGCAAGAGCTTATAAACTCACATAATTGGTCTCAATACTTTATTTGGTGACTTGTTGTTGTTGTTGTTGTTGTTGTTGTTAGGGATGAAGACATGCAAAGCCTAGCAAGTCTGATGAGCATGAAGCAAGCGGATATTGGAAATTTAGATGATTTTGAGGAAGATAATGAAGATGATGAGGAAAACAGAGTGAACCAAGAGGAAAAGGCTGCAAAAATTACAGGTTTGTTTTCCCCCAAAAGGGTGGCGATTAAAATGGCTTTTGCTTTTTAACCTGGTTTTAGAGTTTATAATTTTAAAAAACATTTTCTCTTCTAAATAATAATTTAGGGTAGTACAATTCACATTAGGATTGTACGGTTTGCAGTTATGTCTGTAGCATAGGTGACCACCCTATAGGAGGCATACCACAAGTGGTGCAGGTAGTTGGTATTTGCGGCCCTCTTGAACAGCTGCACAAGAGCCTGAGTCTGGCTATGGCTGCACCCTTGCCTACCACCCCTTTGTTGTGTTGCTGGCATCTCTCTGACCCAGTAGACTAGAGGCACACTAGTTCAAGGCATTGGGGGGGAGGTATTTTCTGCATAGGTATTTTAGAGCAGCATCCAGTGTGGCATTGTGCCCCTGCTGATTCTGTTACACTTCTGCCAATTCAGTTCCGCAAGTGGCTCCTCCCGCTGACTCCGTTGTGCAAGCGGGATCCACCACTTCCACAATGGAGGATTGAATGCTTCCTAGAGGAAGATCTGAAACAAGCAGAAACACTTGTTTCTGGATCAGGACAGGTTGGCAGAGTTCCCTTATGTGAGCTGCACTGACCTGTCTTGTTCTAGAAACAAGTGTTTCTGCTCATTTCCAGTTGCTCCCTAAAGCACTAAACCTCTGTTGCGCAAACACTAGGTCCCACCTGCAGAACAGAATAGGTGAGGCACAACGGAATCTGCGAGGGCACAGTGCCCCATTGGCTACTGCCCTGTGTGTGCACTGGAGTCCTGCTGCGGCCATGAAAAACTTACTCCAGAAAGGAAAGCATGGGAGAGATCACAGGTCACGGGCCTTTGCCATCGCTCCCTGCCTGAGGTGGCTTCTGGGGCTGCAAGATGCTACCTGCTTGGCTAGTAAATCACATGTGCTCCTGCAAAACTTAAACTGGCATTCAGAGTGCTAAGGCAGTGGCCATCATCTGGATTTGTTCTGCACATCCTGAAGATATGACCCACCAAACAGAGAAAAAATCTACCTAATGAAGCCCAGACTCCACTTCAACCAAGTAAAAAGGATGATAGGCGATGCAGACAGAACTGGTTTAGGAGAGGAAGCAACACCAGGACCAGAAACACTATTGTTAGAATTATAGTTCTACCACTGCCCAGTCACATGGTAGAGGGACAACTTAGCACAGCTGAC
This sequence comes from Heloderma suspectum, assembly GCF_057233095.1. Taxonomy (NCBI): domain Eukaryota; kingdom Metazoa; phylum Chordata; class Lepidosauria; order Squamata; family Helodermatidae; genus Heloderma; species Heloderma suspectum. The sequence goes on from NC_139458.1 coordinate 246,645,355, forward strand.
AACACCCACAGCAGGGAGTGTGTCCCTCACTGTCAAAAATGACTCTATAGGGGGCACAGCCAGTTAGTAGCAGGCATTTGAAGTTTTCCAGTCCAGGAGAGTTAGTTCATGTAGAGAAGAACATAAGAAAGGATAGTCACAGAGGAGAGAAGAAGAACTAAAGTTTAAATTGTATTATGCAGTCACAATCCATGACATGCCTATTCCTTGGAATTCCTCATGTCCTCCTTGTTTCTCCACCCAAGCCTGAATCAACCAGTCATGTGTGGGGAGGGAGGTTTCCCTCATGATGCAAGGAACCCTGGGTGGGCACTCTGGACCAGACAGTATGCAGGGGCAAAACTCACCTTTTCCATGAAGTCTTTGGCAGATCTCTCTAATTCCCCTACTGTAACTAAACCTGTAGCCCAATAAAAGTCTCTATAACTTGAATAATCATGTATTTTTTCCCTGTTTTCCCCCTGCCTCCAGGTCCCTCCCTTTCCTCTGTTGTTTCTGCTGTTGAATGTTAGATTGTAAATTTCTTGGAACAGGGACCTGTACTCTGTAAAGTACCATGCATATTGATGGCAGTTACAATAAAAATAGCAGCAGCAGCAGCAGCTCAATCATTCCACTCTGCAGGAACATACCAATTAAAAAAGGTGGCCAGATAAATTGTTTAAAAGAGAAAAGCAGCCTTGAGTGCCAATTGTTGGTAGAAAGGCAGGGTATAAATCAAATAAGTAGATATAGTGGGTGTTAAGGGGTTTGATGATATAATTGTTAGATCTGCCTGGAATTTCACAACTTTTTAACCTAACACAAGTTGACTAGGTAAGATGCATACCTTACCTCCACAACGGCAACTATTTGGCCAATATGGTACATCATATTTCATAAGTGTATAGAACTTTGTCATTGATACATTGTATATTTAAATACTATGTTCTTCATAATTACTTCTCCCAGAGTTAGTCAGCTTTGCCTTCCTCATATCATAAGATACACTGCTAACAGAGGTGGCTTTAATTATATTTCTGTTTGCCCATCGAAGGAGTTCTGCAATTCATATACCAAAATCCATATTAGTGTGATACCTTTATTAGCCAACCAAAGACCACAAAAATGTGCAAGATGTGTGGTTTGTGAGCAGGTTGGAAAGATGCAAAGATTATATTTCCCAGGGAACTATTTTTTCATATGCCCAACTGGCAGATAGAAATGTTAATCTGTGCCTTCCCTTTTTCCAATACTCATAAATTAGAAGTGATATTCAAGAAGGAACTGTAGGAATAGACATGGCTAGACTTCATACTCCTTCTGAGATGTTATTGAGCTCGAATATATAGAAAGCATTATTATCCAGAGTATATAAAATATTAATAGATATATATTGTAATGGAACAGAGGTAACTAAACAAAAGTGGGAAAGAGAATTTAACGTACCAATCTCGGAGGAGCAATGCAATTATGCCTGTTCAAAGATTTACCATGGCTTCTGCAGGAATACACTAGATGTGACTTCTAGACAAACTTCTATAAAATAATATATGGTATTCTATTATATATGGTATTATACACCAGCCAGGATCTCTAGGATGTTTCCAGAGGTAACAGATAGGTGCTGGAGATATAATGGTAGAGGAACTTTTCCCTGTATATGGTGGCATTGTAATCCTGTTAAGGAATATTGGAAGAAGATAAGAAACAGCATAAGAGAAATTACAGGGTATGAGTTGCAATTAACTCCCAACAACTACTATGATATGATTCTGTGATTCTATACTTCTGGGTGATATTAAAGATCAGATCCCTAACGATGTAGTGGTGATGGCGAGTTACGTTAATAGCTGCAAGGATCCTCTTAGCAAAAGCTTGGTGATCAATATGCAAACTGTCTCTGGTACAATGGAAAAAGAAGATTTGGAATGCCATGGTAATGAATACAATAACAAGTTATACGTTACTATAAGAGTGAAGAATGAACTCCATCCAAACTTTCCAAAAGAGTTGGATACCAGTGATCAATTATTAGAATAGGTTCTAGCCAGGTGATTTAGCAACTATGGATATACTATATATGTGTTAAGTTGAAGTACTGTAACTGTCTTGAATGATTGTAATGGGAAACAAAATTGTGTGTGTGTGTGGCGCGCACTAGCTTTTGAGTTCCAGATCTCTTCATCAGGCAAGAGAACAAAAAGAAGGTTAGGGGAGGAATTGGGGAGGAAAAAAATTCTGACTTGATGGTGAACATGCAGTTTCTGCATGTTCAGAGTCCCAAAATGAAGTTTGGGAGGAGATGGTCTGTGGACATTGAAGGTGAAGTGTGGGAGGAGGGGTCTGCAGACATTCAAATAAGGCTCTGTGGGTCATAAAACCTGGAGCTGGCCCTAGGGCTGCTGGGAGCAAGAAAGGGATTTGGATCTCCCTTTCGATGCATATTTCAGTTCATATTGTGATGATTCACTCTAGAATGTATTCCTAAATTAACATGTGTCCTTTCTTTTCCTTTTCTCTTTTTCAAATAACAGCATGCTTTTTATCTGTTATTCAAATAACAGCATGCTTTGTACTCCTTTTCTCTTAAATTATCTTACCTCACAATTGTCTTGACTGGCTTCTGTTTACAGAAATTGTAAACCAGTTGAATGCTCTGAGCAGCTTAGATGAAGATCAAGATGACTGCATAAAGCACGCAAATATGCTTTCGGCTAAATCAGCCAGTTCCTCTGAAGGTCTATGAGCTTTCCTCCTTCCTTTCTCTTTCTGATTGTCTTTATTGTACTATGTCCTGTTATTCCCCTTGGTTTCTGTTTGTATTTAAATATGGGTTGTGCTTGACATCCATTGCAGTCTCTGAAAGTAATTTGTAGTTCAACAAATAGATGACAATATGATACGGGTGTTTTAGAGGTGAGCAATCTGTGGCCTTTTGGATGTTGTTAGACTCCAGCTCCCATCAGCCCCAGCCAGCATGGCCAATGGTCAGGGATTTGGGGAGCTGTAGTACAACATCTGGAGGTTAGTCACTCCATTGGCTATAATTAGCATAGTGATACTGCGCAACTGTAAGCATACTTGTACTTGTGGTATTTTAAAACATCACAATAGTTCCCTGAGGTTACCTGTATGCTGCTTGTAGACTCTTCTCCTTGGTTATGGAAAAACCTCATCCTTTCTGTATTTTGACACAGGTTACTTAAAAAATTTTTTTTCAGAACTATTAGTATTTTTTTCTTTGTGAGGCTGATTCCAGAAAGACATTGCCACAGTCTAGGCCAATGATTTTCACTATTTTTTAGGCAGGAGCCACTTTGGTTCCAGGCACCACCACCAAGACCACTTGGGGGCCTTTCCCAGGCCAGGGGGTGCTTCTCTCTCTCTCTCTCTCTCTCTCTCTCTCTCTCTCTCTCTCTCTCTGACACACACACACCAGTCAAGCTGTGATGCTTGCATTGGCCTCTCCTCCATGTCATCCAAGGAAGTCCTGTCAGTCAGTCAGTCATCAAGTCACCAGTCAGGCAAATTCTGAAAGGCTTGCTTGGCCCTCAGATTGGAATTGATCTTTTTCCCATCACGTAGAGAATGCTCTGCTTTGCTTGGTGCTGCAAAATCTCCCAGGCAAGATCCATGTTGCTATTCCTCTTTGCCTATGCATTCAGTTTTATCTCCACCTCCAGCCCCTGCACATTGCAGCACTGCAGGTAGCCAACCATAGTGGGCTCTTTCACTCAGAGGTACTAAACAAAGAATGATTTTGTTCTGCCTGATTCTTTTAATTTCACTAAGCTAGTAATGTTAGTGTGCTACAAAATACATGGTATTAGTTTTACAGCAGATAATGTGGTTTGATTAATTGTTCTCACAGATACTTGGCTTAAATACTTTGAAGAATAAAATGTTTAAACAATCCATGTCCAGTCCTAACTGTTGCTATACTGAAAAGTACTTTACTTGGCTTCTCAGAGCTTATCAACAAGCTTAATTTCCTGGATGAAGAGGACCAACACTTGGCCAATTCCAGCTCAGATCCATTTGTAGATCCTGATACAACAGAACTAAACCCTTTTGGAGACCCTGATATGGAAGGTATAGAATGTTATTTTGTATATTTTTGTTGCTTATGATCTTACAGTGGCATTGTATGTTACAGCAACATTCTGGATTGGGCCCAGTGCTGTTTTCATAAATTATCTGGAGTTAGGGGTGAGCAGTGAAGTGACCAAGCTTGCCGACAACACCAAATTATTTAGGGTGGTTAAAACTACAAGGGGACCCTTCAAGCTGGGGGAATGGGCATTAAAGTGGCGAATGCAGTTCAGTGTAAGCAACTGTAAAGGGATGATCATTGGGGCAAAAAATCCTAACTTCATATATACACTGGTGGGACTGAGCTGGTGGCAACTGACCAGGAAAGGGATCTTGGAGTCATGATGGATAGCTCATTGAAAATACCAACCCAGTTATGTGGCTGATGTGAAAAACATGAATTCTGTGTTAGGGATCATTAGGAAAAGGACTGCAAATACAAGTGTCAATATCATACTGTCCTTATACAAATCTATGGTGCGACCACACTTTGAATACTGTGCACATTTCTGGACACTGCACCTAAAAAGGATATTGTAGAGCTAGAAAAAGGGCAGAAAAGGGCAACGAAAATTATCAAGGGGCTGGAGCAGCTCCCCTATGAGTAAAGGTTACAACATTTAAGGGGTTTTAGCTTAGAAAAAAAGGTGAGTAATGGGAGACATATATAAAATTATGCATTGTGTGGACCAAGTGGATAGAGAGAAGTTTTACTCCTTCTCTCATGATACTAGAACCTGGAGTCATCCAATGAAGCTGAATGATGGGAGACTCAGGACAGATAAAAGGAAGTACTCCACACAGTGCATATTTAACCTATGGAATTTTCTACCACAAGATGTAGTGAAGGCCACCAACTTGGATGGCTTTTATAAGGGACTAGACAAATTCATGGAGGATAAGGCTGTTGATGGCAGCATGCCTCTCAGTACCAGTTGCTGGGAACACTCAGCAGGACTCACTCATGTCTCTCTTGTGGATGTTCCACCAGAACCTGGTTGGCCAATGTATGAACAGAATGCTGATCTAGATAGGCCTTTGGTATGATCCAGCAGGACTGTTCTCGTATTCTGGTGTTCTTACACAGGGGAGGGCAAACAACACAACCTGTTCTCTGCTGCTCCAGAGAACAGGTCTAGATCTCATGGGTTTAAGTTACAGGAGGAAACATTTTGGTTGAACTTTAGGAGAAACTCCTCGATGGTAAACAATGGAACCAATTACCTAGAGAAGTGGTGGGCTCTCCCTTGTTGGAGCACTTCAAGCAGAGACTGGGCAGCTACCTGTTGGCAATGCTCCAGCTCTCGGTTTCTTGTATCAAGGGGGGTTGGACTACATGGTCTACAAGCCCCTCTCTAATTCTGTGATTCAAATAAGTGGCAGGTGGCTCACAGCAGCAGCTGTGGACTTCAAACTGATGCCACTGCTGCCATTACTGCTGTGCACTGTGGAGGCTGGGTTGGCAGATTCAAACTATGTGGACATAAAGCCTCACAGACACGTGCAGTAAAAAAGCAAATTAAAAGATGCCGAGGTAGGGCTTGTGCTCAGCAGCAGGTGGTGGGTGGGCACTCTCTTGCAGCTCCTGGGATAGGCGTGGGTCTGAGCGGGGCTTTGGTCTCTTTCTGAAGCAATAAGCATGCTCCGAGTCATGAAAAGCCTTTGGGACACAGCAACCCAGTCTGTGGTAATTCAGTTTTAATCCCAGCATTTTATTCTGTATCATTGTAACTGCTGAGGCCTAAACTGCCTTCCAACTGCATCCTCTCCTATTGGATACCTTCCTCTGATCCCAAATGTGTTGGGATGGTAGCAGTTACTCAGTGGTCGAAAGAGCCGTGAACGTGTTCAGGTGTTTTCTTTTACTTCTCACATTCTGTAACTGGGATAGATTTGAGCATAACTTCATTGTATTAAATCTGATTTTCTCTACTGTTCACACACATATGCATATGCACACCCCTCAGCTTGTGTCAACACATGATGCCTAGTGCAAACCACAAATCAGTGTCCTCATCTGTGTTCAACATAGAACACAGTACCCTGGGTACTGGATGTTTATGCAAGCAGATATAGATACTGATGTTTGTGTGGAACTATGATGGCTAGCAAAAACATGGATTCAGCATCACATGTGGTGGGAGACAATGTCTTTGTGTGTGATTCAATATTGTAATTGTTCTTTTTTTTTCAACTAAACTCCCAAACTACTTTTTTTACTCTGTAATACTTAAGAAAGGATTAACAGCTTAAACAGCAACAGTGTTTCCCTTTAGCTTTGTCTTGGATTAGTAATATATCCCAGATTTCTGCTGTAGCTCCATTTGACAGAAGGATTTTAGATTAATTAGTTAATGCTTGTAAAGTCCTTTGAAGATTTAAAGGACAATATAAGTGCTAAGTGTTATTACAAGTGATTTATTGTTTAAGTATACAAACAGCTTTCTTTATGAACATGTTTTTCTTGCCTGTTTCCCAATTATTATTATTTTTTAATCTCCATCACTTTTGTTTGTTCTGTTCACCTCTTAGATGCTAGTGCTTAATCTGGAAGGTTTTCTTTTCTTTAAAAAATGATTTCTGAAATTATAAAAGCAGCTAAATATTAACTACTGCATTTCCTACACCTAGGCATAATGAGTTAATCCATTATTTGCTTTATGATTGACTGAATAGGCTCCACTTCATACCCATTATGGTCTCTCTTTAAATTATATTTTGTCATAAATATTATAAACAGAGTGATAGGTCTTCATCTAGGGAGCTCCATGTATTCTTCAGAAATGTAGCCTGCAGTCCTTGAATATGCCTCTGTCGTAGGATCTACTTTGAATTGCCAGCCTATGCCAACTCAGGTAAATCTAGGATTCTAGTCACAGAACCAACACAGGCAAGTAGGTAGATAGAATGAACATACTGAACGTCAGTTGAGTTTGCTTCATCCTAGGCAACTTCTTGGAGCAGTTCATCTGCAAGTTCATCTAGTCTATAGTACTTGAATAGTTATTTGACTCACTGAGCCAAAGTGGCCCATCAGCCATGAATAGGGGCCAGTCAGGGACTTGGTCTACCTGTTTCACTTTTGCTTTGGACTGCAAACACAGTGGTGTCACCAAGCATATGGCAGGCCACAGTATATGGCTGGTAGGCTGCCCTTTGCTTGGTGAGTCACAACTTGTGCAGCCCTGACTTCTACCATCCGTCATTTCACTTTCAAAAATTTGTCAAGAAAATTAAGGTGACTTTTGTATTGTGGTCATACGACACTTCTTTTTGTGTGTGATTGATTCTTTACAGTGGCCAGGCTGAATCACAGTGCTGGTTTTAGACATTTCAAGGGCAGTTCAAGTGAAAAGTCAAAATGAACTCCTGCTCCACCTATTTTTGTTTTTAAAAAATGCAACAAAAATACACAAAGATGGAATTGGGAAGCAGGAAAATGGCAACCCATCTGGAACCTGCCACTTGGAGTGACTGCTTCACATTGTGGGCCCTGGGTCTCATCCATGTTGCGTCTGGATAACTGTCATTGCTGCAGCCTCCTGTGTGGATGATCCCTTGAAACTGTCCTGCCAATCTTGGTAAAATTTTGAATAACTTTTTCGGTACGTCACTAGTCACCAAAATATTGACACATGTTCATCTAACTTAACTCTTTCTCATAAGGTTACATTAACCTAGAACACAATTTAATATGTTCATCTTACCCTACTATAATAATGTTTATTGACGATAAATATTTTCTGCTCTGCTAAAGTTGATTTATCTGGTTAGAAATGTGTTGCTTTCGATGAAAGTGGGAATTCCTTCAAAATTAAGTAGAAACTTTTATATTGCTTTCTGCAGAACCAGGTATTAAGGTGACTTCATCTTCAAAAGAAGAAGAACCCTACTATGATGATGATGAATACAACCCTTTTAAAGAAGAGGAGGCTGCAGAGTATGTGAACCCTTTTGATGAGATGGATCCTGAACCAGAGATGCTAGCACCCATCCAAGACTTTCCTCCTCAACCTGCAAAAAGAAAAAGTGTTCGACCTGTGGACATGAGCAAATACCTGTATGCTGACACATCAAAAACAGATGAAGAAGAATTAGATGAGTAAGTATATAACTTTTCTTCTTGAAGTAATCTTTGGGCAGCAGTTGAGGTTTTAGCACACCCTCAGGGCACAAATTGTTCAAGCCTAGTTATTCTTGTATAAAGCATGAGAATGTGTTCCTTCACTTAGGGAACATGAATACATTTAGTCTGGTGGAATGTTATTGCTATTTATGGGTGGCTTTCTCTTTTCTGATGGGATCTAAATCATTTTCATGCTGAATAATAAACTCTTAAGGGAGGTGCAAATGCTATGAATGCTCAGGATGAAGAACACACGTTCTCAGTTCAGGTGTAGCTCTGGCTGCAGCATTCTCTGTTGGCTGGTAGCCAGGTTTGGGCTATGCTTAGATGCAAGCAGAGGAGAAAGTTTTGAAGGTAGCTTGTATTGGAATGAGGATAGGCTCCAAGGCAGTGGGAACTGAAGTTAGTGGGGGTGGGGGGGACTCATTGGAAAAGAACAAGAGACAAACAAGGAGAAGTATCTGAAGGATTCTTAGCTGTTGTGAGATAAGAGGATGGTTCTCATACAGATTCAAAACTAGCTAAAAGACAAAGCATCATTTAGTGGGGTCCTGGCTTATTATTAGATTATTTCAGGGAGCTTGCAATTACAAAGCAATTGCTTTCAATTACAAAACAAAACAATACAAATACATGAGGTAAGCAATAAAATTGTCCTCAGGAATTGTTTAAAAAGCCTCGAAAGCAGTCTTCCCAAATGAGAATGCTTGGGTGAGCATAGGGAGACTCCCATGGGCAATGCACTCTACAATATTAGAACTACTACAGAGAAGCCGCTGTTGTATGTCCTCCGTGGGGGGAATCTATGACTTTTCATTGAGGAGAGGGACATCTGCTGGTATAGTAGGCCATGTAAAGCCATATACCAGGCCATGTCTCCTGGTATAGCAGGCCGTGTAAAGCCTGATAAGTCAGATCTTGTTTGTTCCTAAAAGCTAATAGGGAACAAATGCAGTTGTCACAGAATCGGACGAATGTATTGTTTCTAAGTAGACATGTATAGGTTTGCACTGTAAGTTCATCTATTTTTATTTGTAATTTTGTAAATGTGGGTCCTGAATACTTGTGTGATGGAACGACTTACACTATTTCTGTATGGCTTTTTTTTCTTCGTACTCCCAAAATGTATAACCATATAAAATTATTTTTATTGAAGAATTAAAGTATCGGTCCATTTAAATGGATGCAACAACATATCAAAAGATATTTTAATATACAAAACATCAAAGATAGACATCAAAGATAACAGTTGGGGCTGCAGTTCAGTGGTTGAGCACATTCTTTGCACACAGAAGGTCCCAGATTCAACCCCCAGCATCTCCAGGTGGGGCAAGGAGAGCTGCTGCCAGTCAGTGTTGACAATACTGGGCTAGATGGACCAATAGTCTGACTCAGTGTAAGGCAGCTTCCTGTGTTCCTAATTACTAGTACAAAACATACAAGTTAATTATAAAAATACAAAAAGCGTTGGATCCAATGCAGGCCATCGGCTAGTGGAACAGAAACTACTAGCCAGATGAATTTCTCCTCCCCACTGCAGCTCCCCCATGCCCACCAAATCTGGGTTTGGGGACCTTCCAGAACATATTTGGGGCAATTGTCAGGGACTGTAAGTGGAGGAGAGGATGAGGAAGTCCCGTTGCACCAGTGAATATCCACTTTGGCGACACGGTATCCAACCCAAATACAGAACTAACAACTTGTGCCTGTTTTATTAGTTATGGGTTGAAGGTACTGCTGCTGAATGCCAGCTTGGTGAATGGGAAAACAACAGCCATCCAGGACTTGATCCTGGATGAGCATGTCAGCTTGGCCTGTATCACAGAGACTTGGTTGGATGCATCTGCCCCCAGCTCTGCCTACCTGAGTTCTCCATGCTGCAGCAGGCAAGAGTGGAGGGTGGGGGCAGAAGGCAGAGTTGCAATGGTCTATCCTGATTCTCTCCCCCTGACCAGGTGTCCCATCTCAGAGTCTTCCAGTTTTGAATGTGTGTATCTGAAAGTGGGTACTCAGGACAGAACAGGGATTCTGTTGGTGTACCACCCATCCCGCCACCCAACATTCTCCCTTCTGTGGGCCTGTCCCAAATGACATCTGCCCCATTCATTTGACAGGGCACACCTTGGATCTTGTTTTCTGTGGTGAGTGGGATGATGGTGATCTGGGGATGGAGGAATGCTCTGTTGTCATGATCAGATCCCCTACCTGATCTGGGATAGACTTACTGGGACTAGAAGCCTTTGCAGGGGTGGGGACCAATTAGGCTGGTCTGTCCCAGGAGGCCCAAATGGCTTTCTGATGGCTCTTGGGGCTTTTCCTATCATCATGGTATGTAATTGTGTCAAAGCCTTGGTGGACCTCTGGAATGGGGAAATGGTCCAGGCAGTAAACACAATTTCTCTTAAACATCCTATCCCATGGATGGAGATAAACCATCTCCCAGGTTTTCCAGCAAGCTAATGGTGATGAGACTAATGTGATGATGGCTAGAGTGATGTTGGGGAGGAACTCAGAGTAAGTCCAACCAATCACAGGCTAGGGCTGACTAGAAGGCCTACTCTGTGGCAGTGGTGGTGGCAAAGAAATTGTTCTTCTTTGCCACATTGCACAGAGTCACCAGATGGAGCTCTCTCAGGTGGTCAAAGGCCTGTTGCATTGTGGCCCATGAGAAGAAAATGTGGACCTCTTGATAGCCCATTGTGATGAATTTGTGCGAGATTTTGCAGACAAAATTGGTTGGATCCTTGCCAGCTTGAATGCCATTGTGGACAGAAGTCCAGTGAAAGGAACTTTGGCCCCTGCGTATCCAGTTATAAAATATACTTTTCAATTTGTACAGCCTGAGGGTGTGGATAGGATCCTTGGAGCAGTGAAGGTACACATATATGCTGTACCCTTGGCCTTCCTGGCTTATAAGAGCAGCCGGGGCAGTGGCACTGGCCAAGTGGGTAAGGGTAAGGGTGAGACATTATCTCTTTAAAGCAAGGTGTAATTCTATCTTGTCTATAGGAGGCAGTGGTGAGACTTCATTAAAAAAACATTTGCCTAAATTCTACCGTACTGGATAATTTCTGGCCAGTGTCCAATATTCTATTTTTGAGCAAGGTGTTGGAGCATGTAGTGGCATCTCAGCTGCAAGGATTTCTGGATGAGGTGGATTATTTAGATCCATTTCAATCTGGCTTCAGACCTGGTTATTATGGGACAGAGACTGCTTTGGTCTCCTTGGTGCACGATCTACATCGGGAAGTGGTCAGGGGAAGTGTGTCCCTGTTGATTCTGCTGGACCTCTTGGTGGCTTTCTATACCATCAGCCATGATATCCTTCTGTGTGTTTCTCTGGGATGGGGCTGAGTACTGTTCTACAGTGTCTCCACTCCTTTGCAGGGAAATCTCAGAAGGTGGTTCTGAGTTGCCCACGCCTGACCTAAAGATTTGGTACTGTCCTTAATTACTCACCATCCATGTGATAATTTGATGGTTATATTTGACAACTTACATACACAATTCAAGCTTTTCTTTTCAAGCCATTGATCAGGTTTATTATTCAATACACATTCATTCATTTATTTTAATAGTTAGTTGTGTCGTATGAGACTCATTGTCCTAATTTTGGAAGAAGATGCAAACAATTCAGTTTTCTGTACTAAAAATATAAATAGAAATTCTAGATTCCCCCCGCCCCCTTTTGATAATTTTGCCAAATCTGTTCACTGAGAGTTTACTTTCTGCACAATTTACATTGGCTGCTCTGTTTTCCAGGAGTAGAGTATGAATGTAGTAGTGACACTGATGTTCAGAACTCCTGATCTCTGGATACATACCATGATAACCACCAAGAGGGCAAATACTGACATGTTAGAGAAAATAATCAGTGGAAATACGATATCAAAGAGCAGAGAAGGAAAGGAGGGAGAGGAAAATTAAAAGGTAGCATAAAGGGACAAGTGAAGATTTCTTTTCATTTGTCCCCAACATCAAACATCTGTGCCACTGAAGTCACATCCGGGTTTTAAGGGATAGCTGTGTTTTTCTATGCATAAAATAGAGAACAGAAGAGCACATGGTATGTGGCTTCTTTCCTTCCTTCTGTCTCATACAATATACACTATTATGTTTCAATATAGACCTATATTTTTATTTCTAAGCAAGACCCTTTTCAACTACAATTGCTGTACCAATTCTTTAGTTCTGTGCAAACCTCTAGATGACCATGCTGGATAATTTGAAAAAGATTGGTTCTTCTAGTATTATGAGAGAGGGAGAAAAAAATCTCAGTCCACTTTGTCTACACCATGCATAATTTTATACACTTCTATCATGCCCCCCCTTACCTTTTTTCTAAGCTAAAAAGGTTAGCGAGACAGGACTTACCTTTGCAGAAGCTATGTTGATTCTTCTTCAGCAAGACTTGTCTTTATATATGCCTGATGATGCCACAACACCCTTCTCTGCATTAGCTGTGGTGCAAACAGCAGGAACTCAGCAACTGGGAACCTCTAGGAATTCCTGTATACAGAGATGTTAATCCCTTTATACCACTCCCATACAGAGACTACTCATGAGCACCCATTTGATCACATAATGCAAAGGGAACACACAGGCCTCTCCAAAGCAAGTGTGAAAGACTAATTTGGGGGGTGGGGGCTTTTGTCAGGCAAGGAAAGGACAACAAGGGAAGCCACAATCACACTCTCACATGAGCAGTATTCATTAGGTCACTACATAGAGCATGAAGTTTGGAACAGGAAATGGGACTTCAAACCCAGCCATGGAAATGGTAGGAATAAGACCTTTTGCATGCCTGGCCAGCAGCAGTCATATCAGAGGCACAAGAGATGGACCATGCAGGACTAGAACCCACACTGCATACTCCACCAAGCAGGTTCCTACCCACTTAGCTACAGCAACAGACGTCCTCCAGCTGCCAGCCTAAAGACCCAGTCATATATGTCAGGAACACATACCTTGTATAAGGAGCTACAGCCCTGTGAAACAGCTTATGTTTTCCATGCAGGAGATCCCATTGTCAAATTTGTGACGTTCAACTGAAGAGACTGAAAAGCTTCTTAAACACAGGTGCATCAGACAGTGTATAGTACTTGGAGCCAATTGGGGGCGATGCTGTATGGACTTCATAGCTCTTTTGACCCACCCCTCCCGTTGGAACCCCTAGTGACATTCCTCTCCCCTGTGTTGTTTGCCTGACTGGCTAGCCCTACTGCCTATCAGCCCAGAGGACCTTAATGGCCATCTTTCTCTTCCAACTGACTGCCATCACACTTGTGGGCAGTGAGAGGTTTTCCCCTTACACTCTCTGGAGCTGGAGTGGGCAAAGGGGGTGGTCACTGACCATGAGCCCTGGTAGCAACAAGGTCCCTAGACCCCTTCCCAGCCGGTGTCCCACCCAGAGGCCAGCTGAAGTGAGACTGAACTAGGTTGGGGAAAAGGGATCCCCAACTGCAAACCCCTTGCAAAAAAAGACACAACAGCTGTAGCAAAGTGAACACCTTTATAGAACAGCACTGGGAATGGAGTGGGTTCTAGTTGGAAAAATATATCAATATAATTGCTAACCAGTCATCCCAGTCAGGATGTTGTGTGTCTGACAGCTGCATGACACATAGTAGAGTAGCAGATGGGGAGTTCCTCATGGTTTCACCTCCATGCTAGGTATGCCATCACTTGTTGCATTACTGTCTGTCATGGAGCTTGCAAGGTGCAGGAGCTTTGCTGAAACAAGTAGCTTGACAGCCCCATGGAAGAACAACTGGAAATGCTCTGTTCAGTTCTGCTGGTCATGTTATGGGCATCACTTGTGGTCTGCACAGAACCCGGCATGGTGATGGTCCTGTTCTCTGCACATATTGGGGTACTGCCTGTGAGACACAAAGTAGCAAGTAATGTGTAGCAGCTGGAGCACCTCATCCCTGAACTTGGATGCACACTGGGTGTTTGTGGGGATGAGAGAGGGAGGGAGAGAGTGATGCCACCTCGAGTGCTTCTCCAGTGCCCTTGCTCAAGCCCTCCCTCCAAAGTTGGATGGTGAGACTGTAATAACTGAGACAATAGTTACCCCTTCCCCTGAAGGGAGTTGCAGTGGAACTCTTTATGTGCAGTGTCTATTTGTTCTACAACATGTGTCCAGGCTGTGATCTTGCAAGACCAAATGTGCTCAGGAGTATTTGGCCAGTAGTAGCTTTTGTTGGAGTGGTGTTCCTGGAATTCACCAGTACAGTGCTTACCTGTATGTGGGGGTGAATCTTTACCTCTGTGACTCCTGTATGGCAGACACTGCTCCCAGCTGTTGAGGAAACATTGTTTCATCAATAAAGTTTAGCCAAGACACAGTGTTCACTTATCACAAGGGAGAGGGGGAAGATGTGAATGGCATTTGCCGCAGTTCTACTTTGTAGTATGGACTTCCCTTTCTGTAGGTCACCTGTGTGGGGTGCTGTGTCCTTGTATATCCAGCTGTAGGAATTGAATGAACATTGCTGTCTGGAGTCCTGAGTATTTGTGTCTGGAGTCCTGAGGTGGAGTACCTGTTAGAGTTCTGAGAAGACAAGTATTAGCAATCTGCTTTTTCTTTATGTGTTCTGAAGCCAAGTTTGTACAACGTGCCCTCTCTTCATAATTTCCATCATCAAAGTTCCTCCTTGTGTCCCCTAAGTTTGCACAACGTGAGGCCAGAGAGGTATAGCTCTTTCCATAATCTGAGCTACAGTCTTCTTGTCTGAGGTTTGTAATGCCGTGTTGGTCTTGACTGGGTGCACAGTTAGTCTTAAACGTAAGGTTTGTTGTGGGTGGCCTGTGCAATAGGTTTTTCCTCCAGTGAGTTCAAAGGGTGTTTATATCACCTCTGAAGTCAGTATTACATTACACCAGGAGCAGGTTTGGGATCTATGGGAGTCTAGGATTTGGTGTATGTCGATTCCTTCTCTCTCACACCCACTTCTTCACCCTGTTTTGGTCCATATGGACCAGCATAGTTGCACCAGAAGTGTAGATATATCATTGTGGAGTTGCACTGCCATATCTCCTAGTTCAAACTCACTTCAGCTAGCCTCTGGGTTATTTATTTATTTATTTATTATTAAATTTATTAATCGCCCATCTGGCTGGTCACCCAGCCACTCTGGGCGATGTACAACATACAATAAAACAGTTTAAAACAATAAAATTCTACAATAAAAACATTTTCTAAAATACCCTAACCCATCCCAAATGCCACCCCACTGGGTTATGCCAGTGTTGTGGGATTTCTGCTATACCCTGCGGCTCCTGAGGAGGAATATCTTGAGTATAGGATTATACCTGTACGGTATTTTTTGTACACATTGTTGCTGAGATTTAAAAGGTGTTTAAAGAGTAGATTTTACCTCCACCACTCCAGTTACATTAATGAACAGAGAGGTGAATCTACCCCAGTTTAAAAATTTTCTCTGTAGAATTGGAAGATGATGGCTATTCCAGCTGAATTCATTTGGAATTCAATTTTTAATTTGTTGAATAGAAGTATAAACTGGAATACATGGAGACAAAATACTGAATTTTAAGACTGGATCTTAATACTTTGTCTTGAAGGATCCTTCTCACTCTCTAAACAGGTAGGGCTCCAAAGGATCCAAGCTACACTTGCTCCATTATATATATTAATATATCAGAATATCGTGGATTGCCAAAATAGATTAGATTTTCCTATCAATAAATAAAATGGGAGAATCTTATAGGACTAGTTTTCCCCAAATGTTACCAGTGGGTTTTCTGTTGAAGCATTGAATGCTTACAGTTATTACACAATTCGGTTGTTCAATCAATATTTTTCTCCTTATATGTATAATTGCCTTCTCTCCTTTCAGAGACCTACTAACCACCAGGCCTCAATGAAAATAAGTGCTAATGAGCTTTGAGATGAAATTAATGCATTGTTTTAATATATATTTATGTAAGATTTCAAGTTTTCTTTTTTTATATATTTCTACAGAGAGGACAAGAAGCACCCATTGGATGCAATTCATTATGTATCATAAGCATGTATTTCAAATTTACTCTTAGTTTGTCTGTTCTCTAAATCAAACTATTCTAATCTTTTCAATCTCTTTTCACAGAAGTCTCTCCATATCTCTTATCATTTTCATCATGCGTCTCTGGATCATCCTATTTTTCCTACTGTATGTCTGTTTTAAGATGGGGTGACCAGCCTTGCCCACAGTATTTGAGATGAGGGAAATCCCTTTGGTTTATGTGATGGCATTGTGACACTATTGCTTTCCATCTCAGTCATTGCGCATGCACTCATTTAGCTGCCCATTGAACGGAGAAGTATTAAAAGTTGTATGAAAAAAAGAATGAGTTCTGAAGGATGCCTTACTTTATCACAAGCAAAACATATTAACGTTAAAGGTTATCATCCTGATCTTTAACACATTAGAATTAACCAGATAATATAATGCAGTTGTGCATTTGTATACTTAAATCCAGAACCTTACACCCAGCTCCTGAAAGTAAATGTTTTGGCTTCAGTGGGACTGACTTCTAAGTAACACATTCTAGATTAGAGACCTTCTCTGCTTCCTGGGACCACTTTCTACTCCCCTTCTAAGTTCACTGTTTCCCTAACTGTTGCCCACACAGCTCCTCCTTTTCCTATTGCCTGTGTCAGATTTTAATTCCAACCAAGCTAACCTTGCACTTCAATACAGAAAATTGCATATGAGCATTCTCTGGTGGACAGTTTTATTTCCTTAGAAAGTTAGAATATTTGAACATTCCATGACATCACACCCACTCACTCAATTGTTTATAGAACATTTCACTGCTGCCACAACATTACAGACAAGGAAGCAATGTTGATACGTTTTTTAAAAAGTATTAATACTAGTACTTCCTCTGTAGCATTTGTTCTAACAGTTGCATTGCTAAGGTTCTGCCTCTTGTATTGGCTTACGCACTGAGAGACTGCGGCCATAAGGGATTTAATTTGCAATACAGCCATGACTTTTTTTCCAAAAAGAATCTTTATCTCTCTTGTACACTGAGAAAATGATCACACCGAATTAGAGAATATAATTATGTAACTTTATGTAAGAAAGATGCAGTTATCAGCTTATTTACCGACAGCTGGATGGGCCGAGCTGATGTCCTGTTCATTACAACTTGTTTTTTAAAAAAACTACTTACTAATATAGATAGCTGATCAGCCAACCACACAACTAATGGGTTGGATCCAGAGGATGTTTTTGTGAGATAAAAGGTTCCTCCATTCACATGAGAGGGGGCACAGTTTCTGCTGACTGCCCACTCCAACAGCTGTACACATCGCCATATTTCATACTGCTCCCAAGAGTTCCCCACCCTCAAGATTGGGTGCTAGGGTTGCTATACAGAGATGGGGACATAAAAGCCCTGTTGTACAAACAACACCACTTGCAGTTCTCTCAGTATAACTCATTGTCGTATTAAATTTCCCAGTTTCTCCCAACACTTAATTCCTTACTTAGTTATAGCTTCCTGTTATTTCATTTTGTTTCCTAGTTCTACTGTAGAACTAACTAATGCCTTAGATCTGTTTGGTTTCAACCTGGTTCCCTGCAAGTTCTGCTGAAATAGCTATGTGAGCTGGTCTCTCTAGAACAAACAAAAGACCAGAAATATACTCAGCATGGTGTGTATTTTGACATTGGTCTTTCTTCACTTGGGATCCACAATGTTTGCTTCATAAGTAACTATTCAGATGTATTCAAAAATGAATTGGACATTTTTTTACCAGGCTTTGCAAAGTTGCAGAACTACTTAATTCCTTTATCAGTATATTCTTAGATTTAGTCTTCTTGCAAGCATTCCCAGAGTTCTGAATGGGGGCTAGGATTTCTTCTCCTAGAAACTTCTTCCAGTTTCTACAGTAGGGGTGGGGGACTTTTGTTATGTAGTGACAGCACAGACTAGATGAGTAGTTTAAAAATTTTGGAAATAGGTAACCTCTAAAGTATATTTTGAGTGCCTTCTGAGATGGGTTATATCCCTGCTGGTTACATGATATGCGTGAAGCATGGTTTTACTTTACTTTATCTAATTTAAAGTGAGTTAAAGCTCTTACTGTAAGGATTCAGTGGGCCAGTTCGCATGACAGAACAGCCCCACTGTGGATTATTTAAACCACAGTGAGGCTGTAGTGGAGGCGGCCACCATTTTGCATATCCAAGCCCCACTTGGGGGTTGTCGTGCTGGGTTATATGAGGGTTAAACAATGCTTGCATAACCCTAGAACAGACCATAACCCTCACAAAATACATATTTACTGGATTCGCACGACATGACAATCCCCAAGCAGGACTTGGATATGCAGAGTGGCGCCAGTGGGCACTGCAGCTCGTTGATCTGCACCAAGCTGCACCATATCATGAGAACCAGGTCAATGAATCAAAGTGTCTTAAAATCCATTCAGATTTGGGTGCTCAATTTTTGTCTGCTATTTATTAATAAATATGGAGTAATCCTACTGAGTATTCACTTCTAGATTTGCAGTTTCACTTTGTACTTTGATAACATTAAAGCTGACTCTTGTGTTCTGAAAATCAAGTTTTTACAGCCCTGTGAGAACTGTACCATTACATAATCCAGGTGAGGGAATCATGTTTCATATGCTCTTCTCACATTAAAGAGCACATTAAAAAGCCTCCATAGCTCAAAACATACAGAAAACTAGTGTATCAGGGACAAGCTACGCCACTTTTCCTTAACAGTGTAGCTTTCTCTGGGTAGAGCAGATGACAGGGGAAGTATTTGATAATGTGGCTTCCTTACTTGTATTCCAAGGTGATATAGTCCTAGGGGTCTGCTCAGTATGCGTTTTCTGAATGTGTAGATTGAACCTATAGCTCTGCATGTGACAACAGTTCTTTTGGGTTTTATTGCAACTGGCAGATCAGACAAACATCTAAAACCAATTTAAATATACCTTGATTATATCATGATGAAAAATGCAGCATTTCTGTGGTTTCCATTTAAAATAAACTGTGTGTGTAATATATGTCTTGCTTAATAAATTAAATGTGGCAAAACATCTTTAAGAGTTGCAATCCCTTATCGTAAAAGTGGTCCCGCACAAATACCATCTTTTTTTTATTTCTGTGAATATGAGCCCCTTACTCATGACAGCTCACCAGTCACCATTAGCGCTGAGAAATCCCCAGTGCATGTTGGTTCTCTTAATTCGAAGGCTGTAGAGGGTCAGGTAGTTCATTGTCAAAACATACTGTCTTTGTTAACTCCCCCCCCCAAGTAACTTGTAGAACAAAAGAAAACATTGTGACCTCCCACATAATGTATCGTCCTTGTTCTTATCTTTTTTCATCTTTATTTTCACCTTCCTTTGAACTCCATAATGTTTGAAGACAACTCAACAAGGTTGTCAGTAAAATTAAATGATTGACAGGCACTCTTCAGTCTTCTGTTCCAATGTGAATGCTATTCTTTTTCCATCTTTGTCTTCTGTAGAGCATGTCCCTTTTGTTTATTTTGACATCACCCTAAGCTTTGATTTTGTTCGTGTTTTCGCATTTGATGGGCCCTGACATGAGAACACCTCAAAGGTGCCTTCACTTTGCAACCTAGTTATTTTAGTCTCCATTTCTCCTTTCATTCATTTATCTAGATCCACATCTTCTCTCTGTAATAAACAAGGGCAGCCCCATTGTAAAGTGGTCTATGACATAGATTGGGCTTTGAATTTGCTTTAATGTGTTTTTCCTTTTCCCAAAGGTCTAATTATATAATTAGCAAACATAGTGCTTCAGAGCCTAACTTAATATGTATTTGTTCTAGTAAATGCTTCTTCCCATCTAGAAAAGAAAAAAAAGAAAACCGCAAGGGGAGGGTTGGTGGTAAATGCATTTATATTCTAAAATACTTTGTTTATTCCCCACCTTTCTAACTCAAAACTCCAACCACTTAAGGTACCATACAAATCAAATTAAAACAACATGAAATCATCAAAATAACAGAAAATAAAATCAATACAAATCCAACAAATTATAGTGACAGACCAGCAGGAAAATTATCCAATCCATAAGCCAAAGACCTGCTTAAATAAATTAAAAAAGAGGTATTCAGCAGGAGATGATATGCCATCAGTGAAGGGGCAGTGTGGATCTCTTGGGGGAGAGAGTTCCATATGGTAGAAATACATTATGAAAATAGGAAGATATTTTTAGAGTCATAAGAATTGTTCAAAGTACTATTAAAAAAATAGTGGAACTTGAATTCCAAAACAGCTCTTAATACTGATTTCACTGAGGGCTCTACTGAGAACAATGAGATTTGGTTGAGCGTATTTTGCTTCCATTAAAGGTATACATGATCCCTGACAGAAGTTGGTCTAAAGAATAGGGTTATATCCAAAGGTACCTTATCATGAATGCAAAGGCCTTGCATCTTCTGAGGACTTCAGCAAATCGAAGGGGGCAGTTAATTTTCGCTGATTTCCCCACTGCATCTTCCCCACTGTGCCCTCTCTCATGCTGTTCTAGAGTACCCCCAGAGCAGTATTTCAAGGGCTACAAGGGGAGGGATGAATCCACAAAAATCATCCCCCTTCCATTTGCAGAAGCTTCTGCTCATTCAAACACCCTTCTACAGATGGAGTGACACTTTTGTATCCAACCCATACCAGATGATACGCAGTTTATGTCTTCAATTAAAAAATCAAGCTACTAGACTTTTTAGATGTTCAGCACAGTGATATGAGTTTTCAGTAAACAAATTATTAGTATTGTTATTTACTTCTTCCCCACTCTTCTAATCAGATGAATTCTCAGAGCAACTTACAAAAGAAATACAGTGTACAATATTCTCTACTGCACCCGTGTAAATGTACAAAGAACACAAAAGTGATTCTTCCTCGAGTATATCCAAGGACTTTGGTGCAGGAGATGTGATGGTTTTTAAAATGCTAAATAGCCAACTATCTAGGCTTAAATAGAATTAGACCCAGTTTGCACGTAACAGCTGACCATGGGTTGTTTAATCCATAGTTAGTTGTGGCCACAGAGTAGCAAGCAAGCACACTGTCTCCTGCATGCTTGTCGCTTCTGCTTTCCTAAACAACCCAGGAACAACAAACCATGGGTTAAAACTCTGGGTTCTTAACCCTAAACAAACCAGAGTGCCAAGTTTGGATGTTATGACAACATCCAAAGGAAAATGGAAGGAGGCGGAACCCAGCACTCTCACTCTCTCCCTCATGCTCACATACAACCCTGGGTTTGGTAACCATGGGTTGTTTGATCATGTAAACTGGGTCAAAGCTAACCCAAAGTTTATTTCATCCATGCGTTGTTGAGTTCTGAGTTGTCGTGATGTCTGAACCCACCCGTGCTAACAAACTGATGGTTTGTTGTTGAGGTGAACTTTGGCTTATTTGTTTGGGTTTTTGTTATGTCTAAACTCAAAACCATGGGTTGTTTTGCCAGACTACAGATCCCTCAGGCATGAGTGTTAAAAAAAAACCCCAAACAATCACTCTATGTGCCTCTACTACAGCGCCGCAAAGGCATTTGGAATACAAGGAGGGAGTGGGCAAAGGAGGACAGAAACAAACAGCCTGCATGGACTAAATAAACCATGGGTTACCATTATGTGCGAACAAGGCCTACGTGGAAACATGATTGTAGGGAATATCAGTTAAAAAAACCATTCCTATGCATTTAGGTGGCCTGATGAATAATGTTTTGATCAATCAGAGAAACCTTGGGTCAGAAAAGATAACGCACATATCGGCTCTTATCCCCCTGTCAGCGACGTAACCAAACTCAACAGTTCCTTCCTTCTTTCTTTCTCTGCTGCAACTGGTAAGAAGGCAGTAGGCAGACAGCAGCAGTCACTACATCCCACATTCTAAATTCCCAAAGTTCTCAATCACGTCTTTCTTGCCAGATTGCTGAAGAGTGGCTGTCCTGGGAGGAGGCCTCCAAAATCATCACAACTTTGCCTATCCTCTAACAAGCTCTATATCTTTGATGACACAATTCAATAATAAACTGATAAAATATTTAGCCAGAATATTTTCTGGCTGTGTGTACATTTACTTGTGTTAGGTGCAATGCAATCCTGAGCATGTTTACTCAGAAGTAAATCTCACTGAGTTCAGTGTGACTTGGTCCCAAGTGACCTTAGGTTGCAATCATATTATAATCCCTGCAATTGTAACCCACTTACCTCAGAGTAAGCCCCATTGAACTCACTGGAACTTACTCCTGAGTAGACATGTAGGAATATACTGTAAGTAATTTTCAGTTTTCATTCAGTCTTCTATTATTTACTGATTATTATGATTATGTAAATCAGCATTGCCCAACCTGGTACCCTCCAGATGTTTTAGGTTTCCAACTACCATCAGCCCCAGTTAGTATGGCCAATTGTCAGGAATGCTGGGTGCTGTAGTACAAAACAAAAGGAAGTCTTTAAATGGAAAATCTTTGTTTTATTTCAGTATAATTGTATATTGAAGCCTCAGTCTTCAGAAGGAAGTGAGATTTTTTATTCTATAACATATATGATGCCTCTGTAGATCTGTTTTACCCACATTCATTTTAAGGGATTTTAGTGGCTATAGGATTCTTCGCTCTAGGCATTCTTTTCGGCTAGCTTTATACACACTTCACTCATCAGTTGCTGTCTTTTGGTGGAGGGGAGGCAACTAGCAGCATAATCAGTGAGGCTTTTGTTTTGTGTTTTGTACAAAATTAAATCAGTTTCTAATCACTGTTCCATGCAAACAATTTACTTTTAGAAGTTACACTGAAAATACAGAGATAGCAAAGAAATAAGTTTCCCTTCTTTTAATTAGATCAAACCCATTTTATGAACCAAAGTCAAGCTCTGCTTTAAATAATCAAGTTACATCGCTGCAAGAAACGGAAAGGAAGATGAAAAGAAAAGCTCCTGAACCACCAGTCCTGTCACCAAAGACAGAAAGGGAAACAAGTGAGAACATGTCAGCTATTCATGCAGTGAAAGAGCTTTCCTCTTCTCCTAAGGTATGTAGCTACCATGTCACCAGTGTTTGTAAATGTCTGTTAAAAACTGAAATTCCTCTTCTTGTATTGCATACATTGGCACTTTACTTTGTTAATACTTACATGAATTTTATTTGGCTATACATCCTCAGTTTATCTTCATTTACTTCACTATGCATGGACAGAGCCAAGATTTTGAAAGCTTGTGCAGTGACATGACCGGAACTGGCCCAAGACTTTGGCGCTGCTCCCAAACAGTTGTCCTGTGTGTTCCAAGAGGTGTCCAAGTCATAACTGCACATTCTGAGAGCTGTGCCCAGAATCCTGTGGGCACCAGTCAGAACACTTGTTGCTTCATTAGCAGCCTCTCCCACCCCCAAATTGATAGTTGAAGCAATCTCATCACCTGTTTCTGTAATCAGCACTAAACATGAGCTGCAACTCCTATTGGAATTGTGATGTTATTGTGGCTCTTTTTGCTCTTTAAACTGATCTGAGAGCACTTTGTCCTGAAAAGTGGCCTAAAATACCTTAAATAAAAATAAATCACATGCAGTAATACTTAAAACAACAGATCTTGCAAAGCCTTTCTGTGAAAGTTAGGTTGAACAGTACCATATTTTCTAACACTTCAGTTGCAGTCTTATGCACACTAACGTGGGAGTAAGCCCCACCTAGCACTGTGGGACTTATTTCAGAGTAAACATGCTTATATAGGGGGAGGGGGATCTTCATTACAGGAGAGAGAAGTGGAAGTGGAAGGAAGAAACCACTTGAGTCAGGTGCCTGGCATATCATGCTAAACAATTCACTGAATCTTAACTTCAAAATACATTTGCTGCATTGTTTGTATAGCTAGACAGTATAAATCCAGCTGCAAAGTAGGAAAGATAGTAATTCAAAGTTCTGTGTAATTTACGTCCAAATTGTAAAAAAACCTCAGGTTCTGTAATCAAAATGATTTATACACGAGGTTAGATCCAGACTTTACATCCCATGAACAGAAGGGCTCCTTATGTCTATGGAAGGTGTTTGATCCAGCAGAGGTATTGCTGATTTCCCCCTCCCCCTGCAGTTGTGTGTGCCCTCTGATTATGCCCTCTTAGGGCCCCCACCTCTCAAGAGCATATTTTCAGAAAGGGCAAGTGGCTGCAGAAGGAGAAGGGAAAAGTCACCTCTCCTCACTTTAAGCAGGACTGTCCCTTGAATGGAACTCCACTCAAGGATGCTTCTGCTTATGTGGACAAAGTCTGGATCCAGCCCATTTACCGTATCTGTGTGTGTGTGCGTGCGCGCGCGTGCACACACACACACACACACATATATATATATATATATATATATATATTAATTGCCCATCTGGCTGGTCACCCAGCCACTGTGGGCGATGTACAATAATAGAAACAGCTTAAAACAATAAAATTCTACGTTAAAAACATATTTCTAAAAATACCCAAACCCACCCCAAATGCCTGCCTGAACAACCACGTTTTAATGCATGGCGGAAGCTCATTAACAAGGGGCATGGCGGAGTTCCCTAGAGAGGGAGTTCCACAGAGTGGGGGCCACCACAGAGAAGGCCCTCTCCCTCATCCTCGCCAGTCTAGCTGTCCTGGCTGATGGGACAGAGAGAAGGCCATCCAAGGCTGATCTTGTTAAGTGGCCTGTCTGGTATTGCTTGAGGCGCTTCTTAAGATAGGCTGGGCCGGAACTATATAGGGTTTTAAAGGTCAAAACCAACACCTTGATTTGGCCGGGAAAACAACTGGTAACCAGTGCACCTCCTTCAGCACCGGAATGATGTGATCTCGCCAGTGGCTGCCTTTAATCAGGCGAGCCGCCGCGTTCTGTACCAGCTGCAGCTTCTGAATTGTCTTCAAGGGTAACCCCATGTAGAGTGCACTACAGGAGTCTAAACGAGAGGAGACCAGGGCATGTACTACCGATGGGAGCAGATGGTCGGGAAGGTAGGGGCGCAGCCGGCATATCAGATGGAGTTGATACAGCGCTGTCCAGCTCACAGCTGACACTTGAGCCTCCATGGACAGCTGGGAGTCCAAAATGACGCCCAGGCTGCGAACCTGGTCTTTCAAGGGTAGCCGTACCCCATTCAACACCAGGTCAACATCCCCCAACCTCCTCTTATCTCCCACCAAAAGTACCTCGGTCTTGTCGGGGTTCAGCTTCAGCTTATTCCTCCCCATCCATTTATTTTAAATCTGCTATTTTTTCCAAGATGAAGTCTTTTGGAAACTTCAGATTTTTGTTTTATTTTTAACGTAGCCTACTTGGAATGTGTTGAATTATTCCTTTGTGATAAAATGATGTACTTCTGTTCCTTTCTGTCAAGTAAATTTACTGGATGTGAGGTATGGTAGCCAGTGTTTGAAGGATTAGAATGGTCTGTTCCTCGTGATGCTCTTCTAATAGGGGCAAAAACAGCAACACGCTTGTTTTGAACAATTGCAGTGGAAGAAAGATCTTTCCCTTTCTCCACCCCATCCAAAAAGTGAAATGTATTCTGTTGTGGGTGAGTGAGACAAGAAATAACAGCTTCAGTTTGGAACGTATATTAGTACCTAGCTTTACTCAGTGATAAAAAAAAAACTTTCTGCATTTCACTGTGGCTCCTCATTCAAATGGAGCAAATTGTATTGGATGAATAGTAAAAAAAAAAAAAAAGACCCACGGTTCTCAAATGATGAGAAATGCTTTGCAGTGGTCCTTCCACAAATGGAAGTACTCGTGACTTCATCATGTAACAGGTTACTAGATAAAGGTGAAAATCGTATTCAGTAATTTTAAAGGGAAGTTATTCAATTATAGATGGCAACTCTACACCAGCCATCTATAAATAGCAAATAAATAGCAACTCCATAGTTGTTATTTCTTTTGAATAAGTTTTTTTTTTCAATTTCCCCCCGATAATCCATTATATGAAACCTCTTTCAGAGTGTTTTTAATTTTGAATCTGGAAAGGAAAGGAGTGAAAAAAT
Organism: Heloderma suspectum; assembly: GCF_057233095.1. Lineage (NCBI taxonomy): Eukaryota > Metazoa > Chordata > Lepidosauria > Squamata > Helodermatidae > Heloderma > Heloderma suspectum. Next base: position 246,671,568 of record NC_139458.1, read on the forward strand.
CTTTCAGCATGTCTTCCAGACCCCCTTTAAAACCTATAGCAGCCCTTAAGGGCCTTGTATTTTAGATATCATCATTCCGGTTAAGAACTGAATGGAACTCCTTGTCACATCTATCAAACTGTTGCTTAATTAGGCGGAGAGCTTGCTGATGAATCCCTGTCCCTCAAGGGCTGATCATGCCATTTCCTCAGTTCTACCAACCAAGGAAGAAAGATTGAGACCAGAAGCCTCCCCTAGGAAGCAGGAGAAAACTTGGCAAAGAGACCACTGAACTAGCACTCACAACACAGAATCACATTTTTTTTTTAATTCAGAGAACCTAAGCTTAGTTTTGTTTGCAGTAGAGTTTCTGTGATAAGACTGAAGCATCTCACCTGGTTTCTGATTGAGGTTAGGAAAAAGAACAATTTGGTCAAGACTTAAGATAAGATATTGGCACTTAAATCTGATATTGGAAGAAACAGCATGTGAGGATGTATGACAAGGATTCTTTTTTCTTTTCTTTTTTTACTGCTTACCTGATTGAGTGTGTGTGCCTGCTATTCAGTTATTCAAAATCTAGTTTGAGAAAGAGTATTTGATTAAAGACAATAGGGTTTTCCTTAACCAAGTGGTGCTAGGCAGCTATCAACACCCCTTTCTCTCTCCCGCATCCCGCTCTTCCCACTTGGCCCAGAGGCCATTCCCTCTAATTCTGGAAATCTTGTTTTTTTTTAATTATTTCTATGGATTTAGACTAGGATGATTTGTATGTGAACTGGATTTGCTGAGAAGAGCGACTTATTCAGTATGTTCTGTTCTGTATCTCTGCTTCTTTATTGGCACTTACCTTCTTGAGGAATAACCTTTCTACCAGGGGATCCCAATCCCATTGTATTCTGAGTGGTACTACTGCTATCAGACTTCAGCTATTGGGTAGTATAGAAATGTAATAAATGAGTAAATAAATAATAAAACAAATCAAACTGATTGTGGCTGTTTTGAATGCTTATGCCAATGCAGGCATAGAGAGTTTGCAGTACAGAAATGTGGGAGCAGAGTGACTTTCCCTGTGTTTATCATGGCCCTGTTATCCAAAATGTAGCTTTTTAGATCAGAAAGACAGCACTGATAAGGAAGCAGCCAAAGTCACAGAATAAGATGTGCTGAGTAAATAAATAGCCCTGCTACAATGCCAATTCACAGTCAAATTTTTGAATTCACAAATAATTTCAGTACAATGAGTACAATGTGTCACTCTGTTCTTGTGTTAGTTCCTTGCTCTCCACCAGTTCTGTTTTAGCACAGGTGAGGTCAACTGTTTTATATTTAAGGAAAATTGCTCAGAAAAAGCAGCTTCGCTAGAGACTAGATTCTGTGATGTCAGAATTAATTTCTTTCACAAATTTAAAGAAGTAGCCTGAGAATCCTGTCATTAAGGGTTTTCAGCCCAAATGATAGTTACTTAAGAAGTTACTTGGGAATATGTGATATCCTCCTTTAGTCCTTTTCCTCCTGAGGCTTGTTTTGTTTGTGTACATATTGCTTCCACTAGGAGGCAGGTGTCAAATGAAATTCAAGCTATTTTAAAGTGGTAATAGAGAAATGTTGTTGTTGTTGTTGTTGTTTAGAGTAATACATGTGTTTACTGAAATTTAAATAAAGGGAAGCACCGCAATTAAATATTCTCTTACTGAACAATTTTCTATTGGCTTCATTACCTGGGTAAAAGCAGGTGAGATGCAGTAAGACCTTTTACAGACAAATGACTGACTGTATGGTATGATTCCCAGAAGGTACGTTGCTCCAAGTCCTTTTTAAGAAAATCTTAGAATCATAGAGTTTTCTTAATTGCATCTGCAGTTCATATTGTCAAATAGTGATCCATCTGATTGAATAGATCACTCTTTGGCAATATATATTGCAGGTACAGGGGGCCTGTTCCAGCTCGGGACCACAGCAGGGGGAAAGGGTTAAGGCCTTAAATGAGGACTCTGGCATCCTACCAATCCAGCCATCTCTTGTCTGTTTTGATTATTGACACTGAAGTACTGAAGCTATCTTCTTGCTCTGTTCATCATTGCCCACCTGAAGTCCTCTCTCTCTGACTCCAAGTATTTTTAAAAATTGTTTTAAAAGCCTAAGACTCATGTCTAAATGTGCCTTTCTCTTCCTTCTAACCATGTACCCAAGTTCATGTTCATGTCCCTCAATCTCAGAGGAACCATATATGTCCTTTCCCTATTCCCTCCTTTCCCTAATTAGTTGTTTATTTTAAGAAAATGTATTCATTTTTGTTCTACAATATTTAATTGAGAATATTTCTTGGTGTATTGTGAACCATCCAGAGAGCTTCAGTTATTGGGTGGTATAGAAATGTAATAAATAACTAAAATAACAACGTTTGTCACGAGTTCTGATGTACCAGTTCTGATATATCAGGAATTGATTTGTTGCCAGGCCAGAGTGTTGGATTTGGACTGGGGGGATCTGAATTCAAATGCTGCTCAGCCATAAATCTCACTGAATAACCTTGGGCCAGTTACATGAAGGACTTCCAGGTGAACATTGAGAAGGGTTGTGCTGCTAGCCATGCCTCTCTATGCTGAAGCGCCTGTTCATTCAATGCCAGTGTGAAGGGGCCATACGTACATAGAGAGGGAATCCTGGGACAATCCCCAGGATTTGCCCTACATGTGCACATCTGTATGTGCATATGGTTCCTTCACACTGGCAGTGAATGCCAGTGGAAGGAATGGCTGGCATATGCATCAGTGTAGAGGAGGAGTGGCCAGCAGGTGCAACCCTGCTGTTCCCCTCACGTGCTTATGGAATGTGTGGCAGAGGTCATGCGAATCTCCCCTATTCTCACAGCTTAATCCACTCTACAGGATTGTTAGGAGAAAATGGAGTAACATTCATGTAAGCCATTCGGAGTTCCTTGGTGGAATACAGGTTATAAATGGGAAAAATAAATAGACTGTGCCCAGGACAGCAGTGGCCAAAAAAGTGGAAGGAAATACAGGGTCTCCTCTACTATGCAATGCTTTAATACTGTTTGGCTATTACTACCTAGGATGAGACCAAATGTCTATCTAGTCCAGCCTCCAGTTTTCACATGGGAAAGACCTCTGGGAAGGCTGTCACTGAGTCCTGTGTGTTCTCCGGCTATGTAGTTGGCCTTTCAAGCCCTCTTGCCTATTGGTTCCATGGACTTCCTGGATAGAGCACTCTGTGGAAGCTGCTGCCACATATCAAGAGTTCTCAGGATGTGGTGCTTGGCCCTCCTAGGGTTCTCCTATCCATCAGTTCCCTCTAGAAAACTTGGGTGTTGGTAGAGCTGTTGCAGCTGGCCAAGTTACAGATAGCCACATGTAATGGTAGATGGTTATGCCACCATGCAGTCAGTTTTTAAGTAGGCACCATGCAATAAATAATCATTTGGAACTGGCTTCCCTATACCATAGCAAGTAAGGATGTACAAGAATTTCAGTTCAGTTCACAAATCACAGAATCATAGAATAGTAGGGTTGGAAGGGGCCTACAAGGCCATCAAGTCCAACCCCCTGCTCAATGCAGGAATCCAAGTCAGAGCATCCCTGACAGATGGCTGTCCAGCCTCGTCTTGAAGGCCTCCAGTGTGGGAGAGCCCACCACCTCCCTAGGTCATTGGTTCCATTGTCGTATTGCTCTAACAGTCAGGATGTTTTTCCTGATGTTCAGACGGGATCTGGCTTCCTGTAACTTGAGCCTGTTATTCTGTGTCCTGCATTCTGGGATGATGGAGAAGAGATCCTGGCCTTCTTCTCTGTGACAACCTTTCAAGTACTTGAAGAGCGCTATCGTATATCCCCTCAGTCTTCTCTTCAAAAGGCTAAACATGCCCAGTTCTTTCAGTCTTTTTTCATAACACTTTGTTTCCAGTCCTCTGATCATCTTTGTTGCCCTCCTCTGAACCCTCTCCAGTTTGTCTGCATCCTTCTTAAAGTGCGGTGCCCAGAACTGGACACAGTACTCCAGATGAGGCCTAACCAGTGCTGAGTAGAGGGGAACTAGTACTTCCCGGGATTTGGAAGCTATGCCTCTATTAATGCAGCCCAAAATAGTATTTGCCTTTTTTGCAGCCACATCACATTGTTGGCTCATCTTCAGATTGTGATCGACAACAATTCCAAGATCCTTCTCGCTTGTAGTGTGGTTGAGCCACGTATCCCCCATCTTGTAACTGTGCATTTGGTTTCTTTTTCGTAGGTGCAGAACTTGGCATTTATCCCTATTAAATGTCATTCTGTTGTTTTCTGCCCAGCGCTCCAGTCTATCCAGATCACTTTGAATTTTGTTTCTGTCTTCCAAGGTATTAGCTATCCGTCCAATTTTGTGTCATCTGCAAATTTGATCAGCATTCCCTGCACCTCCTCCTCCAAGTCATTAATACAAATGTTGAAGAGCACTGGGCCCAGGACGGAGCCCTGCGGTACCCCACTCGTTACCTCTCCCCAGTTTGAGAAGGTCCCATTGATAAGCACTCTTTGAGTCCGATTCTGTAGCCAACTGTGGATCCACCCGATCGTTGTTTCATCTAGCCCACTTTGAGCTAGTTTGCTCATCAGGATATCATGGCGCAGTTTGTCGAAAGCTTTGCTGAAGTCGAGGTATATGATGTCTACAGCATTCCCATGGTCTACAAGGGAGGTGACTTGATCCAAAAATGAGATCAGATTTGTCTGGCAGGACTTGTTTTTGACAAATCCCTGTTGGCTTCAAGTAATCACTGCATTGTTGTCAAGGTGCTTCCAGATGGATTGCTTTATCATCTGCTCCAGAATTTTCCCAGGGATTGATGTCAGACTGACTGGTCTGTAGTTCCCAGGTTCCTCCTTTTTACCCTTTTTGAAGATAGGGACAACATTAACCCTCCTCCAGTCATCTGGCACCTCCCCCGTCTCCATGATTTCTCAAAGAGAATAGACAGCGGCTCCGAGAGTTCCTTTCCCAGTTCCTTTATTACTCTGGGATGCAGTTCATCTGGCCCTGGAGATTTGAACTCATTCAAAGTAATTAGATGTTCCTTGACCATATGCCTATCGATCTCAAGCTGCAATCCTGCCCCTTCAGCCTGCACTTCACCTTTGCTGGGGGGGGGGGGGTCATAGACCCTCTTTTGGGAGAAGACTGAGCCAAAGTAGGAATTGAGCACCTCTGCCTTTTCTTTGTCATCTGTTATCGTTTTGCCATCCTTATTTAATAGCTGAACCACCATTTCTTTCCTCTGCCTTTTACTATGCACGTAGCTGAAGAAAGCCTTTTTGTTGTTTTTAGCATCCCTCGCTAACCTCAGCTCGTTCTCAGCTTTAGCCTTCCTGACGCCATCCCTGCAATTCTGTGCTACCTGCCTGTACTCTTCCTTTGTTACTTGGCCTTCTTTCCACTTCCTATATGTGTCCTTCTTTGTTTTCAGGCCATCCCTAAGCTTTTTGTGAAGCCACATTGGCTTCTTCTGTTGTCTTCCACCTTTTCTTCTTGTTGGAATTGTTTGTGATTGTGCCTTGAGAATTTCCTTTTTTAAAAACTCCCACCCATCTTGGACTCCTTTTCTCGTTAGCGTCGCTTGCCATGGGACCTTACTGATCATTGTTCTGAGTTTATTAAAATCAGTTTTCCTAAAATCCAAGGTACGGGTTTGACTACACTCGGCTTTTGCTTCCCTTAGAACCAAGAACTCAAGTGCAACATGGTCGCTTTCCCCTAGAGTTCCTGTAACTGCTACTTTATCCACTAAGTCATCTCTGTTGGTTAGGATCAAGTCAAGAATAGCCGATCCTCTAATTCCTTCCTCTGCTTTCTGTAGGAGGAAGTTATCTGCCACACAAGTCAGGCATTTCCTGGAGGGGCCATGTTTTGCAGAATTTGTCTCCCAACAAATATCGGGGAAATTGAAGTCCCCCATTACTACTACATCATGCTTCCTTAAAACATTGGCTATTTGCTTTTCAAAAGTTTCATCCTTGTCTTCTCCTTGGTTGGGTGGCCGGTAGTAGACTCCGACCACCAGGTTCCTTTTATTCTTTGCTCCATTTATTTTGATCCAGATGCTCTCGATGGGGCTACCAAGCTCCTCCTCCTGTATTTCTGTGCAGAGATATGTATTTTGCACATACAGTGCAACCCCATCTCCCTTTCTGTTGCTCCTGTTCTTTTTGAACAAGTTATATCCTTCAGTTGCTGTATTCCAGTCATGACAGTCATCCCACCAAGTCTCAGTTATACCTATCAAGTCATAATTTCCCTCCTGTATTAAGAGTTCAAGTTCGTTCTGTTTGTTTCCCATACTCTGGGCATTAGTATATAGACATGGAAGACCATGTGCTTCATAGTCTGGCTTTCTTCCTACATGTGTCTGAAGACTATTATTGGGCGCTATCAGAGCTGTTCTCTCCGTTGCAGTGCATGCGCCTACGTCCATTGTTACCCCCAACATTACATCTCCCTTCCCCGTAGGATTCAGTTTAAAGCCCTCCTGATGAAGTTCTTCATGCTGTGGCCAAACACATTCTTCCCATCCTTTGTGAGGTGCAACCCGTCCCTTGCCAACAGCCCATCTTCCAGGACGTATAGCCCGTGGTCCCAGAATCCAAATCTCTCTCGTCGGCACCACCTTCGTAGCCAGACATTCACCCGGAGTATTTTTTGTTCCTTTTCTATCCCTCTTCTAACTACTGGAAAGATGGATGAGAAAACTATCTGGGCCCCAAAGTTCTTGAGTTTCCTTCCCAGAGCTTCAAAGTCTGACGTGATTTCTTCGTCGCTCCACTTGGCAGTATCATTTGTTCCCACATGGAAGAGAAGAAAGGGATACCTGTCAGTGGGCTTTATGAGTGCAGGCAACCTTTCAGTCACATCTCTAATTTGTCGTCCCGGGAGACAACATACCTGGCGAGTCCATGGGTCTTCGCGACATACTTGGGTCTCGATCCCACGCAGCGAGGAGTCTCCCACTACTACCACTCTTCTCTTCTTCTTCTTGTAGGCCTGGGTTTCATCGCCTCTGTTTGACTGACCTTCTGCCTCTTTCTCACTCTCATGTAGGTTCCCCTGTGATTCTTCCTGTGCAGGCTGTCCTCCAGTCTCATCCGCAAGTACCTGGAATCGGTTCCACAGCTCCACTGCTTCCACTGCTGCAGAGTGGCGTCTAGTTCTTCTCCTCCTAACTGTCACCCTTTTCCAAGGAGTATCCTCTACTCCATTTTTCTTCACCTCAGCATTTCCCACTGCCTCATCTTTCTGTTGCTCTTCAGCTTCTAGTCTTCCCTTTGCTGCTGTAGTTCCCCCATTCTGTCCAAGAACTCTTCGTGTTCTCTTATTCCCCGGAGGGTCGACAGTCGCCGCTCCAGTCCACTTACTTTTTCTTCCAGCAGCGTGATCAACTTGTACTTGTTTCAGGTATAGGCCATGTTGTTCTCAGGCAAGAAAACAAACATTGCACACACCTTGCAGGTCACCACCACTGGAGAGTCTTGTCCTTCCATAGCCTCTTTTCCCTTTTTGCGTCTAGCTTTGTGATTGTTCTAGACTAGCCTGTGCCTGTTCCTCTACTCAGTAGAGGTTAAAAGCAGAGTCCTACTTGTGTGAAAGTGTGTGTTACAAGACAAATAAATGGAAAAAAGTTAGTTAAAAATAAAATGAAAAATGAAAAAAAAAAGTTAAGGGCCTCCCCCTTGACCTCCCCTGCCGAACTCCCCTGGCCAACTCCTGTTTGCTCCCCCCGTGTGCTCGCTCTGGTTGCTCGCTCTCTGGGAGCTTGCTTGCTTCTGTAGTCCCTGGAGTAGCTTGCTCTGCTCTGCTCTGCTCTGCTCTGCTCTGCTCTGCTCTGCTCACCTGGGAGGCGGGAAACAGCAACCCTATTGCTGCAACCTAGCAACAGCAAATCACCATTCACAACCCTAAACACGAACGGGACGACGTTTTTCAAAATGTTTTGCACATTCCTGAACTTGCTGTCATGCTCACAAAATGCAATTTTTTAAAAATGTGCACTTTGAAATTTGCCTTAAAAAAAGTATTTTCATACTTTAGCAAATATGCACAGAAATGTGCACTTTTCCCATTAGAACAAATTAAAATACAGGTCGGAAACGAAAATGTGAGTGAACTGAACTGAGCTTCAAAGTGAAGTTCGGAGAATTTGGCTAGCTCAAACATCCCTGGTTCTCCGATCTGTAATAGTAAGATGGCTGACTTTGTTTTATGTTTCATAATGTTTTCCCATTTTCTTTCCGTGAATTCATTTTGCACATTTGCTGTCCAAAGTTAATTGAAGAGAAAGGTGAATTGCAGGGGAACAAATAGTGAAAGCAATGTACCTGTGACAGCACAGGCTTCATCGTCAGAAGGAGGGGAGGCAAGCAAACTAGCTAACCCATCCCTTCCTTTTTAGTCCACACTATTGGCACCAAGTGGAAGTCTTTATTCTGTGGCTGCCTCCAGTAAACAGTAATTTAACCTCTGGAATTTAATTATTGGCTCAGTTAACTCTCTGTAATGGGTAATGTGGTATGGCACTTTGGTGTGGGCTGAATAGCAAGGCCTCAGACAAAGTTTCTGAAAAACAAACTGCTTTTACTGAAAGATTTAGGAAAGCAAGAAGTTAAACATTTTTTGAGAAAATGCTTTTAGACAAAAAACTAATTTTAGAACAGTTTGAATAGTTAACCATAAGAACAAATAAAAATAAGCACAGATTACGAAATCTATTCTAGATTGTTGCCCTAATGCAGTCAGTACTTTTCCAGGAAGAACCTTCCAGCCCTCTTTGTTCAGTTTCTCCCATCTGTATCCAGTGCAGGACTCCATCTTAGCTTTTTTCTGCAACAGTGCTCTAATGTCAGCTCTCTCTCTCTGTCTCTGTCTCTGTCTCTCTCTCTGTCTCTCAAATTCTCTCTTCTTTCATATCTTTATCTGCACCTTATCCTAACTTGTTTTCTTAACTAGCAACTCTATTTTACAACTTTACTTGCATTCAGTAATTTCACTCCCCCTCCTATCTTTTTAGCCAATCAGAAGAGTAGAGTTCTGGTTAAGTTTGTTTCTGTCAGATTCCTAGGCTGAACCATTGACCTTCCTGTGGGATCATTTCCTCTCTTAAATGCTAGATGTCTTGGCTGATCTTTTAATCCCACTGTTCTGAACAGCCTCTAAAACAAAACAAAAAAGCAATTTTTTTTTATAACCCCAAGAGCCAAACACAAAATGGTTGAAAATGTCATTCCTTTGCACTCTGCACTTGCATCCTCCTAATTTCCATTAGGAATATCTCCTTTTCATGCTTACACTATTTCTTGACAGAGATGCTTCTTCTCCAGGTGACACTGTTATTTTCTGCTGCTCCTTCTCATGCTTGTGATAGTTCTTCTCTTTTAAATCCAGCTGTCTTTGCTTTATTTTGTCTGGAGTTGAGATTGGGTGAGGCCCTTGCCAGGAGGTCTTGCAACTCATCCACAGTTTTTCCTTCAAAGGGCAATCATTGGTTTTTAGACATTTCCGTTAGAGCAATCTGGTTCATTACCAGAAACTCTACCGTTTTTCTAACCTATCTAGTCCCTAGTTTGTTGACGTCTTTCCTTCTCTGCCTTCTTTTTCTTCTATCTCCCTCTGGACAAAAGATTACCACTTAATGCCTTGTTCCACTATTTTCAATCCTATGGGTACCACCATATGTGATGACACAGGCTGTAGCCTGCATAAGCAGAGGGAGGGGACGCAAACAAACCAGCTAGCTCAGCCCCTTCTTTTCCTTGTCCCACTGTATGTGATGGCCTGGGCTGTCATATGTGGTGGTAGTGGTGGAATCAAGAAGGTGGGGCTGAGCTAATTGGTTTGCTTGCCCTCCCTCTGTTGATGCAGGGCTACAGCCCATGCCATCACAGTATCCAGTTTAAGCTCCCTTTCTTAAACGTTCTGTGGATTCAGGCAGAATTCATTTAGAAATGGCAGATTTCCCATCAGATTTCCCATCCTTCAGGAAAATTAGAGTTTGCAGCCAAAAACTGAAGCTGTTTAAAAGCAAAAGGGCTTACTGGATGACTTTCACAGCAACTTCTGCTCCCAGTATCATCCTACTAGGACATCTAGAGAAACCCTGCACAAGCACAACATCTGGGATCATGCATCTCAGGGCTCAAGCTAGCCTTGCCATCCTCCCTATCTATAATGCAGACAAGTGGAAGACAGCAGCTACAGTCAAGGCATGTATGGATTCTTAAGACTGGATGACTATATGAAACTCTGTAGAGACATACATACCCACACAGCCTGAACCAGGCAATGCAGAGAACTATGTGACTGCCTCCATGTACCCTGGGAGGGATGTGGGTTTTTTCAAAAGCAGTTAGTGAAACAGCAATAGGTGTTGGAGGGAGGGGTGTTCACTGTTCCAAGGGTGAAAAATAATCGAAAGTCCTGCTGGGTGTGTGCCAATCCTTAAGCACAGAGAAATCATTATCTGGGTTGTGGCCAGTAGCACCTAGCTAACTGTAATATAATAACATCATGATAATCAAACAACTATCATTATTAGTCAACTGGCTCAGAGAGAGAGAAAGTGCACTTGAGATTTATTTAGGGAATATGTAAAGATAAGTGTTTTGAGGCAACACAACAATTAGCTACTTTGGAGTTGGATCCATTGCTCATCAACTGCTAGAAGAACTGATTTCCCCTCCCCCTGCAGCTCCCCAAATACGCTCTGAGGGGTTGGGGAACACCTCTCCCAGAGCAGACCCAGCACAGACTCACATGACTGTTGGATCCAATCCTTTGTTAATACACTTTGCCTTATAAAAGTACATGTAGCTTCTCTGTTATCAGAGAAGAGTTATAGAAAAAGTAGGCAATCTTGAACATAATTAATAACACTAACATATTAATAACACTAGAGTTCTTCTTCATGGTCTCTATGCATCATACATATGGGCTGTGTATCTGTGAGGAGCCTTGAGTCGGGAAGCTTCAATAGCTGAGGAATTTTGGCAGGAATCCCTCCCGCACCGCCCTAGTGTGCAAGTCCCTAGCAGGTTACCGCTTATTCCCTCAGTTCTCCTTTGACCGCCATTGCGTGTGCATTGCAGGGAGCTTCTCTCGTTGTTCGCTGTTTTAAAAGCATTTTTCTGAGGAAAAGCTGAGGTTGTTTCTTTCTTTTCTCACTTCTGTCAAGTATTTCTGTCAGTCTCCTTGCTATTTTTTTTTATGTTCTGTCATGAACTTTGTGATCACCTTTATGGCCCTCAGGGCCCCCTTTAGAAAGTTCACCCGCTGTGGGGCAAAACTACCACCCTCAGACAGGCACTCTCTCTGCCTGTTCTGCCTTGGTGAGGGGCACGTCATTGAGGCTTGTCCTCACTGTAAAGCCTTCTCGAAGCAAGTCAGAAGGAACTGGTCAGGTTGGCTGAAAGCTACACTTTGGAAAAGGGCACTGGAATCAGTAGAGGAGCCAAAAAATATGGCAAACCCATCAGTTTTGCCCTCGCACAACCTGGCTGCTGTGTAGGAGCCTGCTCCAGTGTTGGGGTCGTCATCCCCTCAGCATCGTACTCCACCGAGTACACAAGTTACCCCCATTCTGGGCCGATCTTTGCACTTACACTGGCAAAAAGACTAACAAAAAAGGCAAAAGTCTCTAAGCAGACTAGTCTGTCTTCAGACTCAAAGAAGAAGAAGAAGACTTCTAAAGAGTCGTATGAATTTGCCCAGGATCTAGCACTGGGACCTCAGGTCTTTCTGTTTCTGTGCAAGCACCTTGTGACCGGAATCAGTCCATACAGGCTATGTCAGCCAGCACTCTAACTCAGGATGAAGAACTGACCATCCCGCTCGTTTCTGTACACACTTCTCAGGATCGACAGCAACCACCTCTACAGGCCGCGTCTCCCACTGCTCCGCCAATGCCTACTAGTCTGATGCAGTCGCCTGTACCGACAGCCTTACCCGCAGCTCCACCTATGCTATTCTTACCCATTCCAATGGTGAATCCTAAGCAGGAGGGGGCACCCATGCCATTAATATCTACGTCGGAAGGTGAGATCCAGGACCCGTCTCCAGTGGAACCGACCCCTCAACCATCTCGTCATTACAGACTGGAAAGCCATGGTACAGCCCGTAATCGCTGCCCACATGCATTAGAGTCAGTGTAGTCGTGTGCCTCCACTACAAGAGGTCATGCCTCTAGTTTTTATGAGTGAAGCCAATATTGGGAACAGTCTAGATCACCACTCTCAGATTGGGATGGCCATTCAGCATGGGACGTGCGGTACAGGACACCCCGGATTGGGTTGGCTACTGTAATGAGCCATATGGCCAGTACCGTTTTTGCCATACTGACCCTCTCTATTGGGGAGAAAGTCAGTACTGTCAACATCCATCAGCTGTGGTGTCAAGACCTCCAAAGCAACTGGTTGTTCCCTGCCCTTTGGCAATGTTTGTGTTGCCTATTCTGTGGCCACCGCCAGTTCAGCAGCAAGACATTCAGCCTGCTTTACCATCTGTCCAGCCACAGACGACTCAGCAACAGAATGTTTTGCCAGTTTTACTACAGCCACAGGCAGTTCAGTTACAGGCAACTTTTCCTGTTAATCAGCCACTGTCTGCACTACCTTTTGGTGCACAGACCGATACGGGCGGCTCTCAGTCACTCCCTATGGAAATAAGGGAGAAGCGCCTACCACATCAGCTCCCTTCAGGGGAGTCTCCAGCGTCTGGAATGGAAGGTTACCAGTCAGATACTACATCTCAATCTTCCTGCCCTCTCTCCATCTCCTCGCCAGATGTGATTGTTGGCTCCAATAAAGCCATAACCCTGTCGGAGGACCTCGGATATTTTTCCAACCAGATTCTCAGAATGGCACAACTTTGTTACACGTCAACATATCGCCAAGGTGATAAAAGTAAACCTGTTAGTTCCTAAGAATTTAAATACTGTGTTTAACATGGGTGAATGAGAGAGTTGTGTTGTTGTTTTTTTTAAAAAAACAACTTTATCTTAAATTCATTCAGGGTGTGGCCAAGCCCTAAAGTGCTGAAGTCTGATTTCCAGTTATAATTAATCTTTGTTTTCATTTGGGCAAGAGCACCATTTTTACAGGGATACAATTACGCTTGCTTCTGAAGGTATACAACCTGAAATTGGTACTTCATGCATTGCCAAAGTATTAAGAAAAGATGTGTGCTACCCTGAAGTTCTGTATAGCTCTACACACCTGTCTTTTGTACCATCTAAAAATGTGTAATGGAGGTGTCTGATGAGAGAAGCAGGTAAAACAACATGGATATCAATGTGTCAACACATTGGGCCTTGTATCACATTGGAATGAGCCTAAGGTAGAAGTATCTTTATGGATGTCAGGGAGAAGAATAGATATTTACTTCATGTGCTTTATATGTCTCATTTCACTTATGTCCTACAGTGGTTGTGTTGCTTTGTGACTATTAAAAATGTATATTTATATTTTAAATCTGCTTGGAAACATGTCTCTGTTTAGTTTTGGTTGTCCAGCTTTAGTGCTGTCCCAGTAACAATGCCCTCCAACAGGAAGCCCCACCCACCTTTTGAACTGAGAGACAGTGTGGCCAAGAGGCAAACACCCTGCCCATGTCAGCCGCCCCCACCCCTGCCCATCATCTTTCTTTCTGGACAGAAAGTGGAGTAAAGCATGATGGGGGTCATCCTACCCTGGTGCTTTTGCTCCGATTACTCAGTGGATTGGGCTTCTCCTTACTACAGTTGTCTCATATTGCTGAGTTTATGTAATTTTTGACATGTACTTCTTCATGATTTATTATGTTCTCTTTTCAACATGTGTGGCAGTTTTTGCATCTGAGGACCTTAAGCCCTCTGGCAGGTGATCATATACCTGTATTACTTTGAAGGTCCATAAAACGTTGCCACCAATCTTCTCTCCCCATTGCATTTTTAATACTCTTTATGTCAACAATTTGCACTCGTTCTGTTAATTGCATTGATGTAGCTTGGTAGTCACTGCTGCCAACATACCTATGGATTTTCTGTTAGCAAGTATCCTTCTCAAATGTATATTGCTGGTTCTTGGCATGCCTTTGGATAACAAAGACCCATTGGTGCCCTCAAATGCAACCACACCTGTGTGAGAGCTGCTTTTCTGTGATGCAATCCCACAGAGTTGAGGGCTGCATACAAATGCTGCAACCATGTGAGTAGGAACAATCGTATGGGTCTTTCTCACAGAATAGGCCTTGGTAGAATACCAGTTCTGTGGGAGAGAGCTACATGTTCCTACATGGTTGCATCAATCACACAGAGCCCACATAGAAAAGCCGCTCCCATGTGGTTATTTCTGAAGTGTGCCAGTATCACAAGAGAAAGCTGACCTGCTTTCAAAGAAGTCTGCTCTGCTGCAGAGACATGTACTAATTTTCTCTTTGATGCTAGAGAAAAGTTTCAGTTTGCTAAGAATTAAAAAGGCAAACAGCCTAGGCAGCAGCATTTCATCTGCTTTGTTCAATGGAAAATATAAACACAGGAAAGAATCTTCTTCAGCAGTCCTACCACACAGTTTGAGCTGAGTCATGTTCATTCAAAACTATACAGTCTGATTCTACAAGCCACCTACATGCTGGGATTATGATCTTCTCCCATTAGCTTTCAGTAATATCAGTGTGGTGATCATTTCTTTCTTTCCTTAAGGAAGGGATTCCTATGGCACAATTTGAGCACCGCTATTATAGGTAGCCTGGGTCATAAATCTACTGCTTTCTGAGAACACTATGCTTTTGACGTTTTGAGTAGTACTGGTCAGGGCCTTGCCTTGGAGATGTTGATCAGATGCAAGCACGTAATAACAGTTTGCAGTTTATATTTGGTAATGCTGATACTTACCCTGATACTGTTGCAAGGAGGCAGAGAGATTACATTGATGCCACAGGCAGTTGCACTCTGTTCTAAGCTTCCATTGTTTGCAAAGAAGTCATTCTAAGCTTACGTTGATTGCAAAGAAGTCAATGAAAAATGTGGGAATTCTCTTCCTTATTAGAGTAGAATTAATGGGCCTGTTCACACATCACAAAAGCCCACCATGTGTTAATTTACCTGTGGGGGTTGTTGTGTTGTGCTGGGCACCTATTGGTGCCATTTTTTCATGGCGCCCATGGGTGCCCAGCTTGCCGTGGCGTGCCATGTCATGTGAACCCAGGCAGCAGGGGCTGTTTGAGAATTAGACAACCTCAAATAACCCTAAAACAAGGCTTGGGCTATTTGAGGGTTGTCTAACCTTAAAATAAGCCATGAGTTATTTGAGGGTTGTATAATGCTAAAATAAGCCATGAATTAGAGGATTGTCTAAGTGCTCTCAGGAAATTTATTTTGAAGTACCCAAAGATGCCTTCTGTAAATGAGCTGGCACTGTTCATCAGTGCCTGTGGAAAACTGTGTGTTCTCCCTCTGGAAGTTCTTCCCTTGTTCGATTTATAAGCGTCTTTACTGATCTCTGATTTCAACCAAGGGTTTTTTTTCCACCTTGCATGTTTCAGAAGTGCTACAAACATGTTTTCTTTCTTGTGCACCTAATTGCTCACCAGACAAAATGCAGTTCTTTCTTGTTTTAAGCAGTTGGAAGATAGCTCTACAGTGGCAGGCATCTGTAAGCCCAAAAGCCCTTTTGACCATGCCACCTGGTAGAATAAGACTATACATTTGAATTGAAGCTTTTTATAGATAGGTTTTTGCTATTTACACCATTGTCTCTGCATTTTCATATTTCAATTTGCTACAAAATATGAAAACCCACTAAAGATGTCTGTCGAGAAAACAACTATTACAGCCTCACTGAAGTAATATCTTTTTATTATGATCAGCCACTGGTGAAAATACAATGTGTAGGCTTTTGAATTAATTAGACAAAACTCTAATGTTTCTGTGTGTCTGGCTATTGTGCAGGCTGGGGAAGGGAAGGTGGGAACTGCTGCTTTGAGCACACCCTGGCATGATGGGCCATCTTCTCCCTCCATGGCAACAGCAGCTCCACTACCCTCATCAGAAAGGGGCAGAAGGGGCAGGGGCCAAAGGTACAGGTGAGGAACTACCTCTTCCAGAAGCATCAGAACTTCATACCTCCTGAGAGTCATGAGTCCAAATTGCACCAAGCAACAATGGTTTCAGGGCAATGCTATCTTTGTTCGCTCACTGCAAGCCTAGTGGGTGAGCACTAGCTCTGCCTACTTCTCACAACTCTTGCAACTCTTCATCCATCTCTCACATACACCAATGACCTTTTCATGATTTTGTATGCCCTTCTCAGGAAGAAAGGGATAATGCACATTCCAAATGAACCTGCACCCAGCTGCCCTGCTCATAATATGGTCCCTTCCTCCCAGATACATGCACTGTTCATTGAGATGCTTTATGGCCACATGCCCAAGATGTCATCGTGTCGTGTCCAGACCAAACTCCGTTCTGCCAAAATGTAGCCACTGCCACACCACTGAGCTGCGGTTCGATAAGGTGGTAGAAGGATTAGCCGGCACAGTGCACCGTTACCAGGGTACGCCCAATTGTACAACAATCTTCGAGGAGGCTCCTTCCAAGTACCCCACCCAAGACATTAAAAGCAATAATGTTTTATTGTTGCCCAACACTTTCTCCACTCAGAAATCATATACTCATAGGCCATGCCCCCTCTAGACCCATTATGCACAAACATTCATCTCTGTCAATTAAGCGCAGGGGTGCAGAGCATCAAATCCAGTCCTCTGGGATTCCCCAGATGTCAATGCCCCCTTTCTTCCAAGCATTAGTCATTTGGTGGTTTCTCAGCTTTTGTGCATGTTTAAGTGCCTCTCCTAAGGCAGCAAGAGCTTTAAGGTAAAATGTGCTGGTATTTTGGCCCTGTCCCTTTCGCACAGCTCACTACTGGAGTGTGGACCCCGAATGTTTCTCTGAAATGGAATTTAGCTCTTGGGCTGAAAGAGGTTCTGCATCCATGATGAAGTACAATATGATGAAATACAATATGATGTACAATATGAAGTACAATATGATGAAGTACAATAGAGCAGGAGCTGGCAGAACATCAGTTGTCATCGACTAGTAGCTCCCAGGTCCCCTACATGAATCACTGCCTGGCTGTGGCGAAGGGGCTTGCGTAACTCAGTGAAGCCATAAGCTATGCCATGCAGGGCCACCCAAGACGGACAGGTCATGGCAGAGAGTTCTGACAAAATGTGGTCCACTGGAGAAGGAAATGGCAACCCACTCCAGGATTCTTGCCAAGAAAACCCCATGGAACGTATCACAAGGCTAAAAGAGATGACGCCGGAAGATGAGCCCCTCAGGTCGGAAGGTGTCCAATATACTACTGGGGAAGAGCAGAGGGTATTTCCAAGTGGTGCCAGAAAGAGTGAAGCGGCCGGGCCAAAGCCGAAAGGACACTCAGCTGTGGATGTGTCTGGTGGTGAAAAGAAAATCTGATGCTGTAAAGAACAATATTGTTTAGGAACCTGGAATGTCAGATCAATGAATCAAGGTAAGCTGGAGGTGGTCAAACATGAGATGGCAAGACTGAACATTGACATCTTGGGAATCAGCAAACTAAAATGGACAGGCATGGGCGAATTTAATTCAGGTGACCATCATATCTACTACTGTGGGCAAGAATCCCTTAGAAGAAATGGAGTAGCACTCATAGTCAACAAAAGGGTGGGAAAAGCAGTACTGGGGTACAATCTTAAAAATGATAGAATGATCTCAGTACGAATCCAAGGCAAACCATTCAACATCACAGTAATTCAAGTCTATGCCCCAATCACTGAGGCCGAAGAAGCTGAGGTTGACTGGTTCTGTGAAGACCTACAACACCTTCTGGAACTAACACCAAAAAAAGATGTCCTCTTCATCATAGGGGATTGGAATGCTAAAGTAGGAAGTCAAGAAATCCCCGGGATAACAGGCAAGCATGGCCTTGGTGTACAAAATGAAGCAGGACAAAGGCTAATAGAGTTTTGCCAAGAGAACACGCTGATCATAGCAAACACGCTTTTCCAACAGCACAAGAGGCGACTCTACACATGGACATCACCAGATGGTCAATATCGAAATCAAATGGATTATGTCCTTTGTAGCCAAAGATGGAGAAGCTCTATACAGTCAGTAAAAACAAGACCTGGAGCTGACTGTGGCTCAGATCATGAGCTTCTTGTTGCAAAATTTCGGCTGAAATTGAAGAACGTAGGGAAAATCACTAAACCATTCAGGTATGACCTCAATCATATCCCTGATGAATATACAGTGGAGGTGAGGAATAGATTTCAGGGATTAGACTTGATAGACAGAGTGCCTGAGGAACTATGGACGGAGGTCCGTAACATTGTTCAGGAGGCAGCAACGAAATCCATCCCAAAGAAAAAGAAATGCAAGAAAGCCAAGTGGCTGTCTGATGAAGCTTTACAAGTAGCTGACGAAAGAAGGGAAGCGAAAAGCAAGGGAGAAAGGGGAAGATCTATCCAACTGAATGCAGAGTTCCAGAGAATAGCAAGGAGAGACAAGAAGGCCTTCTTAAATGAACAATGCAAAGAAATCGAGGAAAACAACAGAATGGGAAAGACTAGAGATCTCTTCAAGAAAATCGGAGATCTCAAGAAAACGTTTTGTGCAAAGACGGGCATGATAAAGGACAAAGAAGGCAGGGACCTAACAGAAGCAGATGAGATTAAGAAGAGGTGGAAAGAAGACACAGAAGAACTATACAGGAAAGATCTTAATGTCCCTGATAGCCATGATAGTGCGGTCACTGAACTTGAGCCGGACATCCTCGAGAGTGAAGTCAAGTGGGCCTTAGGAAGCATTAGTAACAACAAAGCTAGCGGAGATGACAGTCTTCCAGATGAGCTATTTAAAATCCTAAAAGATGATGCTGTTAAAGTGCTGCACTCAATATGCCAACAAATTTGGAACACTCAGCAGTGGCCGCAGGACTGGAAAAGGTCAGTTTACATTCCAATTCCAAAGAAGGGCAATGCCAAAGAGTGTCCAAACTACCACACAATTGCGCTCATTTCACATGCCAGCAAGGTTATGCTCAAAATCCTACAAGCAAGGCTTCAGCAGTATGCGAACCGAGAACTACCGGAAGTACAAGCGGGGTTTTGAAGAGGCAGAGGAACTAGAGATCAAATCGCCAACATTCGCTGCATCATGGAGAAAGCAAGAGAATTCCAGAAAAGCATCTATTTCTGCTTCATTGACTACGCTAAAGCCTTTGATTGTGTGGATCACAACAAATTCTGGCAAATTCTTAAAGTGATGGGAGTACCAGACCATCTTACCGGTTTCCTGAGAAACCTGTACGAGGGTCAAGAAGCAACAGTAAGAACCAGACATGGAACAACCGATTGGTTCCAAATTGGGAAAGGAGTACGACGAGGCTGCATATTGTCACCCTGCTTATTTAACTTATATGCAGAGTACATCATGAGAAATGCCGGGTTGGATGAATCAGAGGTCGGAATTAAGATTGCCGGGAGAATTATCAACAACCTCCGATATGCAGACAATACCACCCTCATGGCAGAAAGCGAAGAGGATCTAAAGAGCCTCTTGTTGAGGATGAAAGAGGAGAGTGCAAAAGCTGGTTTGAAACTCAACATTAAAAAAACGAAGATCATGGCCCCATCACTTCCTGGCATATAGAAGGGGAAGAAATGGAAGCAGTGACAGATTTTACTTTCTTGGGCTCCAAGATCACCGCAGACGGTGACTGTAGCCATGAAATTAAAAGACGCTTGCTCCTTGGGAGGAAAGCTATGGCAAACCTAGACAGCATAGTAAGAAGCAGAGACATCACCTTGCCGACAAAGGTCTGTATAATCAAAGCTATGGTTTTCCCAGTAGTAAGGTATGGCTGTGAGAGCTGGACTATAAGGAAGGCTGAGCGCCGAAGAATTGATGCTTTCGAACTGTGGTGCTGGAGAAGACTCTTATGAGTCCCCTGGACTGCAAGGAGGTCGAATCAGTCCATCCTAAAGGAAATCAACCCTGAGTGCTCATTGGAAGGACAGATACTGAAGCTGAAGCTGAAATATTTTGGCCACCTAATGCGAAGAGAAAACTCTCTGGAAAAGACCCTGATGCTGGGAAAGACTGAAGGCAAAAGGAGAAAGGGATGACAGAGGATGAGATGGCTAGATAGCATCACGGATGCAATGAATATGAACTTGAGCACGCTCCGGGAAAGAGCGCAGGACAGGAAGGCCTGGCGTGCTATGGTCCATGGGGTCACGAAGAGTCAGACACGACTGAACGACTGAACAACAACAACCTCTCCCAGTCAACCTCAAGGGTTTGTGCTTGGCATTGCCTCCCACAGCCATTGTTGGTCTCCCAAGCAATCACCCCATTTCACTCACCACCAGAGACAGCTCTGTGCAGGTAGTCAGGAAAGAGGAGAGTGACAGACAGAGAGGAAGGGTGAAGGCATATCAATGGGTCATTTCACCAGACTGGTCATTTCACCAGGGATCTGATTTTCCTCCTCACCAGCACTGACTTCCCCTTTCCCAAACTGGGCGCTAGGAGACACACACCCTTCCCAGCTTTCCCTTCATAATCTCCTTTCCACATGGAGAGGAGGTGCAGGGGATCTCCTCTCTACCATGGCAATGCCACTGCTGCTTCTCCAGATCTTCCTCCATCTTTGGGTATGTGGGAGGATTGGATGGAGTCTCTTCCTAATCTGTTCCATTTAATATGGTCTGATTCTCTGCATGTTTACTCAAAATCAAATCCCATTAAATTCACTGGGATTTACTCCCAGATAAATGTGTGTGGGACTGCAACCCTACAGCTGGGCTTAGGCTCCCCTATCATTCTTTTTAAGATAAGATTGCAGGTTTGTTTGTAGCTAAATATGAAAGAGTTCTCATGAATGCTCTGTCTTGAGGACTAGATAGATCTGCTCTCCAAAAAACATAAAATGGGATTTATACTTCTGCTCGGTGTCTTTACATCTTGGTGGGGTGAGTAAGAACACAGAGCATCTCTCCAGCGCTGCCCAAGCTTAGTTTGGAGCAGGTAGCAAGAGCAGCAGCAGCTCTGCATGTTTCTGGCAGTGGCAGCAGTAGCTGTGGCTATGCATGGGGGGGGGGGTGAGAAGAAGAAGGAAAAAGCTCAGCCCCTATGCCTCTGCAGAGTTGGGTTTCTTGTGCAGTTGGATAGTCTCTGCCAGTGATATAAGATGGGGAAAGATGGGGAAAATAGGGATCTTGGAGAGGAAATGATGGATCAGCTGAGGTCCTTGGAGTAACTTGGTAAGACCACTTTTCTCTATTTCTGTTGTTTCCGTTCTGCAAATCCTTGCTCTTTCCTAATACGTAGGAGTCTTATTTTATTTATTTATTATTTATTTCTTTACAATATTTGTATACCATTCCATATCTAAAACAGATTTCGGAGCAGTGAACACAAAAGATAAAATAGTAAAAGTTCATTCATTCGTTAAATTAATTAAACAGTAAAAGAATAAAAAGATTTAAATACCACATTAAAATTAAGCTTCTTTAAAAAAAAAATTGTCTGAGCTCCAGTATTTGTGGTAAGACAGTGAAAGTGCATTATTGTCATTTGTACAATATGTGGGCCTGAAAATATTACAATTCAGTTTAAGAGTTCTGCACCTACTTCTATATGAATTTTGTTTGCTTTCTTCAAGTTGAGACATTTCTTTCATTCTTTTTTTCTTTTATACTGCTAAGAATTTATGCCTTCACTTGGATGAAGTGTGGTGAGAGTGGATATGAGAACAGGGAGTTAATGGGGATTTTGGACTTACACAAATTTCATGTTTTTGCACAGAACAAAATGCATTTCATCATTCTTACCAGATGTTTCTGTATTTATTTTTAGGGTTTGCTATTAGAATCTCTGATCAGTAGTAAATTGTGTAACCATACCACTCCAGTATATGACTCACCATGGGATGAAGCTGCCATTTTGTGACCGGCTCTGCCCCCAAGCCACCATTTTCTGATGGGTTCCACCCTCCCTTATTGCCATTCTGTGATTGGGTGTGGGTGGTGGATCTTGAGACCCTGGCCAAAAAGAAAGTAGTTCTCATGAGCCAAAAGTCTGTCCACAGAGCATGTGAGTTAACCATAGCCTGTGTGTTGACATTAGGGGGCATTAACAGCAGAGTTCATAGAATCATAGAATAGTAGGGTTGGAAGGGGCCTACAAGGCCATCGAGTCCAACCCCCTGCTCAATGCAGGAATCCAAGTCAGAGCATCCCTGACAAATGGCTGTTCAGCCTCGTCTTGAAGGCCTCCAGTGTGGGAGAGCCCACCACCTCCCCAGGTAATTGGTTCCATTGTCGTATTGCTCTTACAGTCAGGATGTTTTTCCTGATGTTCAGCCGGAATCTGGCTTCCTGTAACTGGAGCCCATTATTCCGTGTCCTGCACTCTGGGATGATCAAGAAGAGATCCTGGCCTTCTTCTCTGTGACAACCTTTCAAGTACTTGAAGAGTGCTATCATATCTCCCCTCAGTCTTCTCTTCTCAAGGCTAAACATGCCCAGTTCTTTCAGTCTCTCTTCATAGGGCTTTGTTTCCAGTCCCCTGATCATCTTTGTTGCCCTCTGAACCCTCTCCAGTTTGTCTGCATCCTTCTTAAAGTGTGGTGCCCAGAACTGGGCACAGTACTCCAGATGAGGCCTAACCAGTGCTGAGTAGAGGGGAACTAGTACTTCCCGGGATTTGGAAGCTTGTTGTTCAGTCGTTCAGTCGTGTCCGACTCTTCGTGACCCCATGGACCATAGCACGCCAGGCCTTCCTGTCCTGCGCTCTCTCCCGGAGCGTGCTCAAGTTCATATTCATTGCTATCATTGCATCCGTGATGCTATCTAGCCATCTCATCCTCTGCCGTCCCCTTCTCCTTTTCCCTTCAGTCTTTCCCAGCATCAGGGTCTTTTCCAGAGAGTTTTCTCTTCGCATTAGGTGGCCAAAATATTTCAGCTTCAGCTTCAGTATCTGTCCTTCCAATGAGCAGTCAGGGTTGATTTCCTTTAGGATGGACTGATTTGACCTCCTTGCAGTCCAGGGGACTCGTAAGAGTCTTCTCCAGCACCACAGTTCGAAAGCATCAATTCTTCGGCGCTCAGCCGAATTCTTCCCCTTCTATATGCCAGGAAGTGATGGGGCCAGATGCCATGATCTTAGTTTTTTTAATGTTGAGTTTCAAACCAGCTTTTGCACTCTCCTCTTTCACCCTCAACAAGAGGCTCTTTAGATCCTCTTCGCTTTCTGCCATTAGGGTGGTATCGTCTGCATATCGGAGGTTGTTGATAATTCTCCCAGCAATCTTAATTCCGACCTCTGATTCATCCAACCCGGCATTTCTCATGATGTACTCTGCATATAAGTTAAATAAGCAGGGTGACAATATGCAGCCTTGTCGTACTCCTTTCCCAATTTGGAACCAATCGGTTGTTCCATGTCTGGTTCTTACTGTTGCTTCTTGACCCTCGTACAGGTTTCTCAGGAGACAGGTAAGGTGGTCTGGTACCCCCATCACTTTCAGAATTTGCCACAGTTTGTTGTGATCCACACAATCAAAGGCTTTAGCGTAGTCAATGAAGCAGAAATAGACGTTTTTCTGGAATTCTCTTGCTTTCTCCATGATCCAGCGAATGTTGGCGATTTGATCTCTAGTTCCTCTGCCTCTTCTAAACCCAGCTTGTAGTTCCGGTAGTTCTCGGTTCGCATACTGCTGAAGCCTAGCTTGTAGGATTTTGAGCATCACCTTGCTGGCATGTGAAATGAGCGCAATTGTGCGGTAGTTTGAACACTCTTTGGCGTTGCCCTTCATGGATCACTGCCTTGTTGTGGCGAAGGGGCTTGCGTAACTCAGTGAAGCCATAAGCTATGCCGTGCAGGGCCACCCAAGACGGACAGGTCATGGCAGAGAGTTCTGACAAAATGTGGTCCACTGGAGAAGGAAATGGCAACCCACTCCAGTATTCTTGCCAAGAAAACCCCATGGAACGTATTTGGAAGCTATGCTTCTATTAATGCAGCCCAAAATAGCATTGGCCTTTTTTGCAGCCACATCACATTGTTGGCTCATCTTCAGCTTGTGATCGACAACAATTCCAAGATCCTTCTCGCTTGTAGTGTGGTTGAGCCACGTATCCCCTTTCTTGTAACTGTGCATTTGGTTTCTTTTTCCTAGGTGCAGAACTTGACATCTATCCCTATTAAATGTCATTCTGTTGTTTTCTGCCCAGCGCTCCAGTCTATCCAGATCACTTTGAATTTTGTTTCTGTCTTCCAAAGTATTAGCTATCTCGCCCAATTTGGTGTCATCTGCAAATTGGATCAGCATTCCCTGCACCTCCTCCTCCAAGTCATTAATAAAAATGTTGAAGAGCACTGGGCCCAGGACTGAGCCCTGCGGTACCCCGCTCGTTACCGCTCCCCAGTTTGAGAAGGTCCCATTGATAAGCACTCTTTGAGTCCGATTCTGTAGCCAACTGTGGATCCACCTGATCGTTGTGTCATCTAGCCCACTTTGAGCTAGTTTGCTCATCAGGATATCACGGGGCACTTTGTCGAAAGCTTTGCTGAAGTTGAGGTATATGATGTCTACAGCATTCCCATGGTCTACAAGGGAGGTGACTTGATCCAAAAATGAGATCAGATTTGTCTGGGAGGACTTGTTTTTGACAAATCCATGTTGGCTTCGAGTAATCATGGCATTGTTGTCAAGGTGTTTCCAGATGGATTCCTTTATCATCTGCTCCAGAATTTTCCCAGGGATTGATGTCAGACTGACTGGTCTGTAGTTCCCAGGTTCCTCCTTTTTACCCTTTTTGAAGATAGGGACAACATTAGCCCTCCTCCAGTCATCTGGCACTTCCCCCGTCCTCCATGATTTCTCAAAGAGAATAGACAGCGGTTCTGAGAGTTCTTCTGCCAGTTCCTTCATTACTCTGGGATGCAGTTCATCTGGCCCTGGAGATTTGAACTCATTCAAAGTAATTAGGTGTTCCTTGACCATATGCCTATCGATCTCAAGCTGCAATCCTGCCCCTTCAGCCTGTACTTCGCCTTTGCCAGGGGGGTCATAGACCCTCTTTTGGGAGAAGACTGAGCCAAAGTAGGAATTGAGCACCTCTGCCTTTTCTTTGTCATCTGTTATCGTTTTGCCATCCTTATTTAATAGCTGAATCACCATTTCTTTCCTCTGCCTTTTACTATGCACGTAACTGAAGAAAGCCTTTTTGTTGTTTTTAGCATCCCTCGCTAACCTCAGCTCGTTCTCAGTTTTAGCCTTCCTGACACCATCCCTGCAATTCTGTGCTATCTGCCTGTACTCTTCCTTTGTTACTTGGCCTTCTTTCCACTTCCTATATGTGTCCTTTTTTGTTTTCAGGCCGTCCCTAAGCTTTTTGTGAAGCCACATTGGCTTCTTCTGTTGTCTTCCACCTTTTCTTCTTGTTGGAATTGTTTGTGATTGTGCCTTGAGAATTTCCTTTTTTAAAAGCTCCCACCCATCTTGGACTCCTTTTCTCGTTAGCGTTGCTTGCCATGGGACCTTACTGATCATTGTTCTGAGTTTATTAAAATCAGCTTTCCTAAAATCCAGGGTACGTGTTTGACTACACTCGGCTTTTGCTTCCCTTAGAACCAAGAACTCAAGTACAACTTGGTCGCTTTCCCCCAGAGTTCCTGTAACTGCTACTTTATCCACTAAGTCATCTCTGTTGGTTAGGATCAAGTCAAGGATAGCCGATCCTCTAGTTCCTTCCTCTACTTTCTGTAGGAGGAAGTTATCTGCCACACAAGTCAGGCATTTCCTGGAGGGGCCATGTTTTGCAGAATTTGTCTCCCAACAAATATCGGGGAAATTGAAGTCCCCCATTACTACTACATCATGCTTCCTTAAAACATTGGCTATTTGCTTTTCAAAAGTTTCATCCTTGTCTTCTCCTTGATTGGGTGGCCGGTAGTAGACTCCGACCACCAGGTTCCTTTTATTCTTTGCTCCATTTATTTCAACCCAGATGCTCTCGATGGGGCTACCAAGCTCCTCCTCCTGTATTTCTGTGCAGAGATATGTATTTTTCACATACAGTGCAACCCCACCTCCCTTTCTGTTGCTCCTGTTCTTTTTGAACAAGTTATATCCTTCAATTGCTGTATTCCAGTCATGAGAGTCATCCCACCAAGTCTCAGTTATACCTATCAGGTCATAATTTCCCTCTTGTATTAAGAATTCAAGTTTGTTCTGTTTGTTTCCCATACTCTGGGCATTAGTATATAGACATGGAAGACCATGTGCTTCATAGTCTGGCTTTCTTCCTACATGTGTCTGAAGACTATTATTGGGCGCTATCAGAGCTGTTCTCTCCGTTGCAGTGCATGCGCCTACGTCCATTGTTACCCCCAACATTACATCTCCCTTCCCCGTAGGATTCAGTTTAAAGCCCTCCTGATGAAGTTCTTCATGCTGTGGCCAAACACATTCTTCCCATCCTTTGTGAGGTGCAACCCATCCCTAGCCAACAGCCCATCTTCCAGGAAGTATAGCCCGTGGTCCCAGAATCCAAATCTCTCTCGTCGGCACCACCTTCGTAGCCAGTCATTCACCCGGAGTATTTTTCGTTCCCTTTCTATCCCTCTTCTAATTACTGGAAGGATGGATGAGAAAACTATCTGGGCCCCAAAGTTCTTGAGTTTCCTTCCCAAAGCTTCAAAGTCTGACGTGATCTCTTCATAGCTCCGCTTGGCGGTATCATTTGTTCCCACATGGATGAGAAGAAAGGGATACCTGTCAGTGGTCTTTATGAGTGCAGGCAACCTTTCAGTCACGTCTCTAATCCGTCCTCCTGGGAGACAACATACCTGGCGAGTCCACGGGTCTTCGCGACATACTTGGGTCTCGATCCCACACAGCAAGGAGTCTCCCACTACTACCACTCTTCTCTTCTTCTTCTTGTAGGCCTGGGTTTCATCGCCTCTGTTTGACTGACCTTCAGCCTCTTGCTCACTCTTATGCAGGTTCCCCTGTGATTCTTCCTGTGCAGGCTGTCCTCCAGTCTCATCCGCAAGTACCTGGAATCGGTTCCACAGCTCCACTGCTTCCACTGCTGCAGAGTGGCGTCTGGTTCTTCTTCTCCTGTCACCCTTTTCCAAGGAGTATCCTCTACTCCATTTTTCTTCACCTCAGCATTTCCCATTGCCTAATCTTGCTGTTGATCAGTGCAAGCATTGGCTGGCTCCATCTTCTCTAAATTAGAATGTTAGCATCTATGCCGAGATTAAAAAGGCAAATGCCTTTTTAAAAGGCTAATTACCCATACTGCAAATTGCTCAGAAGAATGAGAGGAATACTCTTTTGTTCTCTTGCAAATTATAGAATTTTTGAAGCTTTTGGTAGGAGTTTTCTGTTCAGTGTATGGAAATCCTTGTGTACAGGAGATTCCCTTCTGCAATGGATCTTTGGCCATTGTATGTTATTATGCCGATAAGACATAGTTCTATTTCTCTGTAACATCTCAACCAGGACAGGCTGTGCATGTTCTGAATTGGTGCTTGGATGCAGTGATGAGTTGGGTAAGGGCCAACAAACAGACTGAATCCTGACAAGATGGAGACTCTGTGGGTGGGTGGTACAGGAATTGGAAGGTTTGCCTATTCTAGATAGGGTTGCACTCCCTCAGAAAAAACAGCTAT
Source organism: Heloderma suspectum (assembly GCF_057233095.1). NCBI lineage: Eukaryota > Metazoa > Chordata > Lepidosauria > Squamata > Helodermatidae > Heloderma > Heloderma suspectum. Next base: position 246,699,292 of record NC_139458.1, read on the forward strand.
GTAGTTTTGGGGTGCTTCTGGATTCTTCATTGTCATTAGAGTCCCAAGTGGCTTCTGTGGCAAGGAGTGCCTATTACCAACTCAGGTTGATATGTCAGCTACACCTTTTCCTGGACAGGGATAGCCTGGCCACTGTAGTCCATGCATTGGTAACCTCATGTTTAGATTACTGTAATGTGCTTTATGTAGGGGCCACCCTCATACTTGGTCCAGAAGCTGCAGCTGGTGCAGAATATGGCAGCCAGGATGATGAGTGGAGTGCCTGGCCATGCACATATTACAGTGGTGTTTAGGCAACTGCACTGGATACCTGTAAGCTACCAGGCCAAGTTCGTGGGCTTGCTGTTGGCATATAAAGCCCTGAACAGCTTGGGACCAGGTTACCTGGAAGATCACCTTCACCAATACAGACCTGTGCAATCATGAAGATCATTGGAGGAGGCCTTGCTGGTTGTACCATGACCTGCAGATTACCATCTTGCAGCAACCTGGAAGCAAGCCTTCTCCATGGTGGCACCCACTTTATGGAATGACCTCCCGGCTGATATTTGGGAGGTGCCAACTTTAGCATGCTTTAGCCACCAGTTTAAGACCCATTTCTTTACCGAGGCCTTCCCTGAGTGACTGTGCTGCTCAGTTTATTTGTAATTATGGTGTTGTATTGGTTTTAATATTTTTATTTATGTTTTATATAAATGTAGCAATTATTGTGTATTTTAATGTATTATAATGTATTTTAATGTATTTAATTTTCTTGTAAACCTCTTAGAGATACTTTAAAATATAGTCAGTGGCATAAATCTAATGAATAGATGATAGATAGATAGATAGATAGATAGATAGATAGTTTGCTGAGAGCCCCTGGAGCTTGCATATTTTTGGATGTTTAAAACAATATAGGAGCTCCTCTTTTAAACATCAGGCTAAAATAATTCATTTATTGCTGATGTTTAGTTTGAATGTTTTGCTTTAAAGCATAAATTGTGAATGAGGAGGAATGTTTGTAAGCTTCACAATGTTAGTTATAGGTCAACAATCATTTTAGGTTTGGAAAAAAAATTAGCATGGCATTTCAGAAACATTCAATTCAAGCTTTTTGACTACAAACTGCATGTTTAAAATATACAGTTTCATTAAGAACTTGGCTATAGTTTAATCAAAACCACTTTCTGGGACTGCTTTTAGAAGAATGTGTGAATGGCAGGGCGTACACAACAAGTCCAGCATGTAAGGGCATGAAAGAAAGACAATGTTAATTCCAATTAGTTTTATAAAGCACCCAACCAATAGAAAGAATTTATTTTACCATGACATTCATCCCCTAATGAAAAGTACTGGGTTAATTTTAACCCCCTTTTATGAGCAGTTAAGTTTATTGCTTTGCATAATGTAACCCTGATGCATGTAGCATAGGAACATTAGATCAAAATGTGTTTGGTTAGTTTTAAGTTTATGGGTGTGCTGTTCTCAAAGCTGCACTCAAATTAGGGCAAAAATATGATTAATTGTGTGGTGGGCAGTAACCTAGACTCCGTTGCCTTCTAATTCTGTGCAGAAATTAGTCTATTCTACTTCAGCTAAATTGGTGGGCAGGCAAATATTTTCTGGACTAGGTACTTCCAATGCTTGTACTCTTTTAATGTCTGCCATAAAAGTTTCAGGACAGGAATAATCTAGGGGTGACTCTACACCCATTTTAAAGTGTCGTTTTTTCTGTCTCTAGCTGTATACCCCAGATTCCTAACCTGTTCCTGATGGCCTTCAGTAGATAGAGCCAACAGATCAAGAAAGGTGGCATTGGTCCAGGGAAGCATCAAAAGTGTATTAACCTTCTCTTCTCCACAAGGAACATTTACCAGATATAGTACAGTGCTCTGTGTCCTCCTCCCCCTACCATATCACTGCATACAATGAATGGAGGATCTTAAAGGACCAGGCCCAATTTTTAAAAAAAAATTCAAACAGTTTTCAGGTGTATCCAATACAAAACAAAACGGTAAGCAGAACATTCCATTTTGACTGCAAGTGAGGAATGTAGCAAACAGTATTAAGCAGAGAAAAACTGTCCACTCTCTCTCTCATCGAATGAGGCTAGAATCATAGATCCAAACATTTCTTTTGGCTTCCAGTCCTCCTAGAATCCCTTACAAACCCAAATTTAAAGTGCCCAAAGCTTAAAGGTCACACCAGTTTATAAAGCCTGCAGAACAAAAGACTTTATGGTCAGCACCATATTTAATCTTCATAATTCAGTGATCTAAAATTGTGTGAATTGAAGGTCATTTGACATGACAGAACATGAGATTCAAATCCTTGACACTTTGAGATGTAGTTGAGTGTTCTACATTTTAAACCTGAATTCCTTCATTCGGAATAGTCTAATTTCAGTGGAATCTACTTTTTAATCAGTGTGTTTCAAATTGCTGCCTTCTCCACTGATGGCGTCATCTCTGTTATATTAAACTATAAATTGGAGGAATTAGATTAGGACACGGGAGTTAAGAAGACAACTCTAAGAATTCACAGTGCTCTCAAAGACTTCCTGTCTTAGAGTTTACTAGACAAGGATTTCACATCTAGCCCTTCATTGAGGAGCACTTCAGAGCTGTTCTGCCCTGGGAACATGCAGAGGAGTCAGTTTAAGAGCTGTTATTTGCTAGGTCTTCTCTTTTCGCCATAATTTTATAATTCATAAAATTTCACCCAAGAATAATCCTAATCTGACATAAAAAAATAAACTAGAGGGTAGGAGGCGTAAAAGGAAAAGCTAGTAGGTGTTCTGATACGATCAAATTATTGTTTGGGCCTGGGAATTCTGTTGATAGAATGCTGTTCTATACCCAATCAGGCTATTAGTCTATCTGCCTGAGTATTGTCTACAATAATATCTTCAAACTGTGATCCACTGGTGGCCCATGGAAAGGTTGCAAAACAGCCGAAGATTAGGGACCTTCACTGACCACAAGATTTGGTTCAGACCTCAGTTCAGTGATCTGAAACACAGCCCAATTCACCTTGGTCCAATTTGGAGGCTTCCCAATTCAATTTACAACTGAATCTGAATCTCAGTTTGGAAATCCAAAGCTTCATGCCTCCCCTTGACAATAATTGAAAATCAACAAACTATAACTTTTTTGCTGTGACATAATTGGATGACATTCACAGGCAAAGCAGCTCTTTGTGAGGGGATGAAACCTGCCAAATGTCAGACAACTTGGTGCAGGTGTATTTGTGGTAGAAACATTTAAATTTTGATTTTTTCAAAATGAATTGCAAATAACCTTTTTATTTCATAGCAGAATTGGATGAAAATGACACGCATAGTTGCCCTGTCAGAGGGGATCATGTTGCCCTCTCTCCTGCCTCTCCCAACCCCATATAAGTTTTCCTTATATGGAGAACTTGGGGAGAAATGTATTAATTTTTGCAGACACGCTATTTGGAGCTCTGTGTCCCTCTGAATCACCACAGACTTTGGGAGGGTTCAGATCTGGATTTGAATTTGATACTATTTGGGGGACATCTCTTAAAACTTTCCAAATCAGCTGTATTCAGTGTGGGATATGCCTAAATCCAAAGCCCACTTCTACCAAAAATATCTGAACTTGGCTTGTCACTTAATTTGCTTTTTTCTGATGACAGAGATGAAGGTCATTTTGACCAGGCCCAGATTATCAAAGAGGCTAACCAGACCCTAGCCTAGGGTTCTTGATTTTCATAATACAGTGCTGGTTTTGACTATGATGCCAGCGATTATGGGAAACAAAATTATTAAAATATGGGTTATTTACGTAGAACAATAAAGTATATTAAGTGGTCTGCTGAGACCGCAACAATTTTCAGGTGTTTCACAGGGGGAGGGGGGAGCCCTACTGGTTAATGCTGATTGGCAGCAGCTCTTCAGGGTGTCAGACAGTATTCTTTTCCAGCCCTAACAGGATAGAATCTGGGACCTTTGGCATCCAAAGCATATGCACTATCACTGAGTTATGGCCCTTCCCCTCCTGATAAGTGGTAATGCCAAACTTCATCTTCCCCCCACCCCCACCAACACTTTTTTCTTTTTTAAAATGTATTTATGTGAAGACTTTTCAGGTACGAAAGAGCAACACATTAACCAAGTTCATTATGCAACATTACATGAAGCACTAGTTTAAAATATAACCATTGATTTTCACTCACATATTCTCTTTTCAGTGTCACCAGACTTTGAATTAATTAAAAATATAGCACATGATATATTAAACATCACTGGATGGATAGATAGATAGATAGATAGATAGATAGGCAGGCAGGCAGGCAGGCAGGCAGGCAGGCAGGCAGGCAGGATTGAGTTTTGCAGGCCTTTTTAGAGTCAACATACACCAAAAATAGGAACAGTTTTTCCAAGAAATAATTGCTGAAATTAGAGTACAAAGCAGCCATAATTTGCCTCCAAGCTCCACCCCCTGGAGGAATCCTCACTGTTACTTTTAAACTATGATTGGAGATTATAGCAGGGATAAAAGTGGCACACAGAGAAATCCCTGCTGTTATCCCACAGATCAGAAAGAACCACGGGGATGTGGGCAGTGCTCAACCAGCACTGGCTATCTCTGTTTTCATGCAGCACTAGTGGGCACAACATATGGTGCACAAAGCCAGAGACCCTACAGCACTAGGAGAAGCAGCCCCTCCTGGCGCCAGCAGTCTGTTTGCATGCTGTGTAGTGCACAAAGCTGGGGATTCGTCTGTCAGTGGGAGGCGCACCCACTCTTCCCATCATTGGTTGCTCTGTTCATGCACTGTACCTTTGACGACAACACATTGTGCACATTGCACTCTTCCCAGCACTGGCCAAGCCCATTTGCGGGCCACTCCATGCCTCTCTCAACATGGCGAAAGGCAAGATGGGGGGACTGAAAATGTCAGCAGGCATAGCCATGCCCTCTGTCATTATCCTGCCAGTGAAACATTCACCTCAAACATGTTCCCCAGCCCTGCTGTATAGGAATGCTTCAAATACCAGCACAGATTGATTATTCAAAATGTGACGCTTTAGATGGGGCCAAAGAGCAATTTTAGATATGCCAAAGGACTTGGACATGCCCAGTAGGAATTTTAAAGTTGTAAATAGTGGACCTGTGTGCCACATCACAAACTGTTTTTGAAAGTCTCCTCAGTTTCAAAAGCAGTTTGCTGTGTAGCATGAGGGACTGAGAAACACAAGCCCAAAATATTCATGCAGAACTAGTTACATTGTGGTGTGGATTCTATAATTATAGAAGCAAGCTTTGGATTTTTTTAATACAACAATTTTGTTTTACTATTGAACAATTCAGTTCTTTAAATGATTTTATCTACCCACCCATCGTTTCTATCAATGAGAGACTAATAATGGTAGCATAGTTGGTTTCTGATTGATATTGAAGGAATTGGTCCAGTCCCTTGAAGCAGATCATAAGCCATACACAGTCAATAATACTAAGCCTTGGAGAGATAGGCATGCTCCTCAAGATCATAGCAGATGCTTGGGAAATTGTAATATTGCTAAACTTAAAGTATAGATTTGAATAACTTGTATATGGAACTGGAAAATCTTCCTCTCTTGCACTTTTCCCCCTTACTTGATAGATTTTGTTTTCTTTGGCTCTATTCCTAATGCAAGGCCAGCCATATAGAACAAAGGAGAAAATCATGAGTATGAGCCTGTGGCAGGACAGTAGGTGGCTCCTTTCGAATGTACCTTGAAGTGTAGTGGTATTATTTTGCTTTAACCTTTTCAAAATATGTAGGAGGCTCTGATTTACATTGGTGGATCTGTAGTTATTAAAGTTGTGTAATTTGTCAAGCTTTATGTTGGAATCAAAATAAAGAATCTGGAAGTATGTGAACTTATATGATAAGAAAACTTGCAAAACAAATACAATTGCCCACCCTGCACACAAGTTCACACCCGCAGCCATATCTTTCGTCTTGGAAATCTAACGATATTCCCAGAACAGTTGAATGCAAAACTGGATTCTCTCCAGCATTCTTTAATAGCTAATAATGGGTTGTATCCAGTGTTAGTCCTACTTAGAGTAGAACCATTGAAATGAATAGGACTTCAATTAGACTAACGTTGGATACAACCCACTATGTATTTCAGGGTTTCTGAATATTCTAAAATTTCAGATGGTTCAACTTAGGGAGAAAGGGGACTGTGTTAAATTTCGTTTAGGCTTTTTATAATATGTCCTGTTAAACTTTGGTGCCATTTCAAAGCCACCTTGAGCTGCCAACAAACCATTCCATGAAAAATGTTTATCTGTGTTCGAAGCACTAGAGTTACAATACCTTGTTTCTTCACTTGCCTGAAGGCTGGGTTTGGCTCTTATTAGTTGGCAGGTGCTTTTTGGCTTGGAATAAGGCATATGTAAATAAATGTTCTTTCAGTCAAACTGAGATATGGACATGTTAGTAAAATAAAATGGGGGCAGGGGACACATTAACCTTGCTTCATAAATTATTCCACTCAGTCTAAAACAAAACCATAGAATTAAACTCCCCGTTAATGTCTGCAGGATGCACTACTTTGTGTTATTCTCTTGATCTTTTGTTTTGTTTTCTCAGATATTTTTCAGTTGAGCAACAATAACAGTTGAGACTGAGTACATATTCACAAAAAGAAACCTGACTATGAAACAGAGTAGGAGAGAGAAAATACTAAAGACCACCCAGTATTTTACCGTTTGTGATGATGTCTTCTAAGCACATGTTCTCTGTGCCAGCCTGTTTTCTGAATAACTTGATGTAATAATGAATTGGCCAACCCATTTCAAGCTGGCGCAATAGCTTGGGGTGTTTTGTTTTGTTTTAAGCAGGATTAATCATATAGGATGAGTTTGAGATCTGTGTATAATGGAAGGTGGCAAACAATCAGAACTTGATCCGACTGAGATAAGGTAGTTAATTATGACAAGTGTTAATGGGCATCTTCCTTTTGCGTGCACATTTAGCAGCCATCGTGAGCAACACAGAGACCTGCTTGGGAAATAAATCAAATTTTGCAACCAAAACTCAGGAACCAACCATTTTTGAAATTAATTTTGTGAAATGCTAGATGGAATATGTTATAATTTTCTACAGCAGCTCAGCGTTGAGGGTTGGAAGCCAGCATAATAAAACCAAGCGCTCCTGAGATGGTGCCAGCACGCTAGCTGCATGTTCTACAACAGCATTTTTAGCCTGTGTTCAACAGTGCGCTTGCTATCGCTCCTCCATTTGTTGAATTCAGGATGACCTTTGCATGAATAAAGTCAAATAGGATTAAGGATGGAATTTTCAACAATGGGGAAGAGCAACAGATGTAGCCGACATTGAACGTGGGAGGATTCTTGATGCACAGTTACCTACAGCGAGTGTCTGTATATGGGGGTGACCAAAAAAAACCACTAAGAGAATTCCTCAGGAAGTGCATAAGAAAACAACAAATGAAAACACATACACACACGAGTCTGAATAATTCCAGATATAGCTAAATTTGAGTCCTGTATTTTTGGAACCCCTTTTATTATACTGTGTCTTCCTTTTAAAATTTGGATTCACATATTATGTAACTGTAGTTTTTCTCATCTGTGTCTACCTTTATAATATCCAACAGGACACAGGTCTCTTTCCTTTTTTTAATAAATCAAGTTTTTTCTTCATTCAGTATTTTGGAGAGATTATGAAGATCAAACACTGGGATTTTTCCCGAGCATGTCTGTTAAAAGATTGGAAGGGGGGATGACTTTTCCTTCTGGTGGACCCCTTGTTTACCAAGATTCCCCAGGAAAAAGACTTCCTGATAGGCTACCACTACTCTACTAGTAAGAATGATCCTCCTGACACACCATAGCCTGTTCAGCTGCTTGGGGAGTTTCTGAGCTCTATTGCCAAGGTCCCCTCCCTTCAACCCAGCCTTAGGAAAAAAAGAAAAATATGCTTTGGATTTTCTTGCCCAAATCCCAGAAACACAGAAGTCAACAAAACCCCTGCGAAAATCCTAAGAACACAAATGGTACTTCTGTAATTGTGTGGTTCTTCACGTGGAGAAGAGTTTAGTGAGAATTTCCTTTTAAAGACAATGCAGCTAAATGTCCAAATAGAAATATAAAAATGCATTTATTTGGGGGGAGGGGGGAAGAGAAGGCAATAAACATACACAACACACACACACACAAACACAAAATTCCAAATAAAATCAATAACTAATCTAGTTACATGTTACCTGCTTGAGTAGAGTCTTGAGTTTAATAGTTCATTGAAGAGAGGATGATCTGAGAGAGAGCATTTTGGCCTCTGACTAGATTGTACATGGAAGGCTCCAAAAGGAGTGAAGTAGCCCTTCCTTTTATGGGGATCTGAGTTCATTAAAAGCCACCTTCATAGCAGAAACTAATTTTTTGGTTTGTCCAAGAATGCAATGGCCTCCATTTCTGATATTGGAAGTCTGGCCAGCAAATCAGAAAATTACTTGATGGCTGGACCCATCTTCCTAGTTGCTGAAAACATACATCTCAAAACACTAAGCCAGTTTAAGCAAGTTGTCCTATTCAAAAAAAAGATCTTAAGGTTGTGGTAGCATTTTTCAGGACAAAAACATCAGCACATCCAGATAACTGACAGGGTTATTGTAACCCTTCTTTTCTTCTACTTTAAGTTGAGTATGGATTTGTTTAATTTGAGTATCTTTTATACATCGATGTAGGATTATTTGCAGTGCAGAAATTGCAGACTACACCTAATAATGAAATATTAGTAAATTCATTACTTTCTCATGCATATAAAATATATAACCTATTTTATACTATGTACACCTGCTTTCTTAACACTTTAATGAGCTTTCATTCACGTAAAAAAAATATGAGTTGCTATACATGAGTTGGGCTGGATGAGGGCCAATAAACTGAGATTCAATCTAGACAAGGCAGCGGTTATGTTAGTAGGTAGTTCATCTGTCTGATTAAGTGATATTCAACTTGATCTCCATGGGGTTGTACTCCCCCAGAAGGAGTAAGTTCTTGGTCTGTGAGTGGTCATAAATTCACCTCACTTGAGCTCCAAGCGACTTCAGTGGCATAAATTACCTTTTTCAGCTTCAGCTTTGTCCAACCTGGACAGAGAGAGCATGGCTGCAGTTCTCTGTGCTCTGGTAACCTCCTGCCTGGAGTACTGTAATGTATATGTGGGGCTACCTTGGAAGATTGTCCAGAAACTTCCGTCAGTACAGAATAGAGCAATGAGGCTACGTACTGTGACTGGCTGTTTCGAAATATTCCTCCAGTGCTGCATCAACTGGACTGGTTGCCAGTCAGTCTCCAGGCCTGATTCAAAGTTTTGATGCTGACCTTTAAAGCCCTAAATGGTTTAGGATTGGTCTATCTGAAGGAACGCCTTCTCCCATATATTCCTGCCTGATTGCTTTGATCATCTTTGGTGGCTCTTCTTTGGGTGCCGCCACCCACAATGATGCGACAGGTGGCTACCAGGGAAAGAAGCTTTTCTGTAGTGGCCCCCCGTGGAATGCCCATCAAAGGTAGATCCATCTGGTGTCTTCACTGTATGCATTTAAGACCTTCCTCCTCAAGCAGGCATTTAAACTTCAATTCTATTGCTTTGATGCTGGCTCCTTTTAAAATATTCTTTAATATTTTAATGATTAATACTGTTGATTAATACTGTATTATTTTGATACTTTTATTGTTTTGTTTGGGTTTTTTGTTGTTGTTTTGTTTTATGATTGTAAACTGACCTGAGGGGAGTTGCCACTTGGAAGGTATACAAATCCAACCAATAAATAAATAGTCCTTTGGAATATTTAGCAAATTGTTTTCCTGTTTAAACTGGAACATAAACTAGTTCTAGATGCCATGTCTGCTGCTGTAATGTAGTACAGTCACTGTTACTTCTGACAAGTAGTCTTCTGTGCACTCCTATTCATGTTTATTTAGAAGTGAGCCCCACTGTGTTCAATGGGATTCATTCCCAGATAACAGATAATGGGGTTTATTCCCAGATAACAGCATTCCCAGCCATGGCTGGCTGAGAATGCTGAAAATTGTAAGACTTTTTTTGGTCTAAACATGCATAGGATTGCGTCCTTTATATATTAAATGCTAAATGCTGCAATCATACACACATGGACCTGAAAGTAAGCCCCATTGAACTCAATAGAACTTTCTTCTAAATAGACATGTATAGGATTGTACATATGTATTTATTTTTAAAATAAATTTATAAGTTGAGCCTTCAGCCCAAAAAGGATTTATTTATTTTTTGCTTCATTTGCCATCTTGCCTGAAGAAGAGTTCTGGAGAACTTGAAAGCTTGCACAATATTTTGTGACCCTTGATTTGGCCTCATAACAGTATTACGCTAATATGGATTTTAACACTATTCTTTTTTATTTTGGCCAACATGGCTACCTTTGCTTTTTGTGTGTCCAAATGGACCAGCTGCATTTGACTTTAATGCTGTTGCTCCAGTATCTGTCTTACAGATTTGTTTTAAAGCTGCACAAATTAATACCTTGTGATTCAGAAGTACAATACTCTGGAGAGAAACTGGAGTTGAAGTGAGCTGGGTTTCCAAATATGTAAATCACATTCAAAAAAAGTCTATTTCTGCTTCATTGACTACGCTAAAGCCTTTGATTGTATGGATCACAACAAACTCTGGCAAATTCTTAAAGAGATGGGAGTACCAGACCACCTTACCTGTCTCCTGAGAAACCTGTACGAGGGTCAAGAAGCAACAGTAAGAACTGGACATGGAACAACCGATTGGTTCCAAATTGGGAAAGGAGTACGACAAGGCTGCATATTGTCGCCCTGCTTATTTGACTTATATGCAGAGTACATCATGAGAAACGCCGGGCTGGATGAATCACAGGTTGGAATTAAGATTGCCGGGAGAATTATCAACAACCTCCGATTTGCAGACGATACCACCCTAATGGCAGAAAGCGAAGAGGATCTCAAGAGCCTCTTGTTGAGGGTGAAAGAGGAGAGTGCAAAAGCTGGTTTGAAACTCAACATTAAAAAAACGAAGATCATGGCCCCATCACTTCCTGGCATATAGAAGGGGAAGAAATGGAAGCAGTGACAGATTTTACTTTCTTGGGCTCCAAGATCACCACGGTGACTGTAGCCGTGAAATTAAAAGACGCTTGCTCCTTGGGAGGAAAGCTATGGCAAACCTAGACAGCATAGTAAGAAGCAGAGACATCACCTTGCCGACAAAGGTCGGCATAATCAAAGCTATGGTTTTCCCAGTAGTAACATATGGCTGTGAGAGCTGGACTATAAGGAAGGCTGAGCGCCGAAGAATTGATGCTTTCGAACTGTGGTGCTGGAGAAGACTCTTACGAGTCCCCTGGACTGCAAGGAGGTCAAATCAGCCCATCCTAAAGGAAATCAACCCTGAGCGCTCATTGGAAGGACAGATGCTGAAGCTGAAATATTTTGGCCACCTAATGCGAAGAGAAAACTCTGGAAAAGACCCTGATGCTGTGAAAGACTGAAGGCAAAAGGAGAAGGGGACGGCAGAGGATGAGATGGCTACATAGCATCACCGATGCAATGAATATGAACTTGAGCACACTCCAGGAGAGAGCCTGGCGTGCTATCGTCCATGGGGTCATGAAGAGTCGGACACGACTGAACAACAACAAAATCACATTCGAACATTTGAATCCTCCTTACACGTTCTAGTGCAGCCTTCCCCAACCTAGTGCCCTCCAAATGTGTTGGACTACAACTCTCATCTTGTCCAGCCAGCCATGCTGGCTGGGTTGATGGGATTTATATCCCAACTGTTCTGGAGGGCGCCAGCTTAGGGAAGCTTTTTCTAATTAGTTGTTCGTATTGTATAAGAATTAAAGGAATTTAAAAATTTCAAATAATCATGCTAGCTTTTAGTTTGTGTATTGTTAATATGTAATTTTTAAAATAATACTGTGTGTGTGACCTCACACATCTCATTATGTAATGTAGTGGGTATGGTCTGGATCCACAGATTCTTAAGTGATTTGATTGTAAGAAGCACTGAAGCTCTACTGAAAAATTCTCTTAGCAAAAATGCATTTTATGTATGTAGATTGTATGTATGTATGTACTTACATTGTATGTATGTGTGTATGGTTTAGTCAGTGTTTGAAAGGTTTTTGACAGTACAATCCCATACTTGTTCTTTCAGAAGTAAGTCCCATTGAACTGCCAGGTAAGTTAGTAGAGGATTGCAGCCTCAAAATACCTTTACTGAACAATGCTAGGAAATTCTGGCACTGAATTCTAAAAACCAGCTGTGCAGGTTTTTCCTTAAGCAGATAATGAGCTCAGCAGATGTTCCGGTGATCACAGGGCATGTCACGTCCACGGGATTCTCTTCTTCAACTAGCAGTAAACTCTGTTTATGCAAAGAGATGTATGTGCAGCGCTTCCTCCTGCACTGAAGTGAATGGGGGAGATCTCTTGCATATCTACAGTACCCTCTAGCACATAGAGTTCCCGTAAGGAACCACAAGATCTAGCTGCATGTCTTCATACCATGTGCCAACCTTACATTATGAAAACAACCATCTGAGTGGCATGTGTATTCTAAGGCAATGCAGACTGAAGTAGTTTTTAAATGTTTAATGGAATGGGGCTTTGATGCAGTTATAGGTAGATACAGGATTGTATCCTTGGTGCTAATTAAAAACCCAAACCCAGCATTGACGTTTTATCAAATAAAGCATCTTAAGGCTGCAACCCTATGCATTTACCTAAAAGTAAGCCTAGTTGAATGTAGCAGAACTTGCATCTGATTAAAAATGCATAGGATTGGCTTGCATGTCTGTCTGGTTTTTTATTTTATTTTTTGTATGTGTAATTAAACAGAAGTCTTTCAAACAAATCTGGATTAAGAAATACGATTAAAAATACCAAGTGTATGTCCATCAGCTATATTGTCAAGTTGTATCCAACTTCATTCAAGATCTTCTAAACTCCTTAGGATTTACTTAGGAGTTCTATGCACGTAGATTGAAGCAGTGCAGGAAAGAGTCACTGCTAAGAATTGCCTTTGTATCACATGATGTGGCTAACACCCATGTAATACATGCTTAGACTTGGATGGTAATTATAATTGAACTGCAAAATATGTTGACAGTTTTTAACCATTGCATGGTATGGTATAAAAGTGCAGCAGCTTTATGCTGTTTTACCAGGTTATGTTTGTTTGTGTTTTAAAAATAAAGTGGCTAGATTACTATGACATAACAACTTTATAACTACTGGCAACATTTATTTTTGCCTTTTATTCTAAAGAGAGCATTGCTACAATTCTGTAAAAGTTGGTTTCTCTAGTAATAATGAACCCTACATTCTGATAAGAATTTTTTTTGATATACATGCTTTAACTTGATAAATACTAAAATACAGTTACACAAAATTTTAATAATTATAGCAGGTATTATGTTCCTAAATTGTTAAGGAACAACGATTCCTTAACAGTGCTTACTTGGAAGACAATTCTCCTGAAATCATTGAGACTGTTTCTTATGCAGCATGTTTCGAATCTGAATAATTGTTTGTGTTTTCTAAGAATACAGATTATGCAATATGCAAGTAGAGAATTACAGATTTATGATCTTTTAAAAACTTATTTTTGTTAAGTTTAATTGCCCTTCCTATTAAAAAATAATAATCATTTTCAAGTCCAGGCAACAACCTAAATCACCATCTGTGCAAGAAAAGTTGCAGTTTCTGGAGAAAATGCGGCAAGCCTCTTAAAGTTGGCACACAGCCAGTTTAGATAGAAGAATGCATGTGTGTGTTGGCCATATGTTAAGTGTTTGCTCATCAGATAGCATTAGTTGAATCATCCTTCAGAACTGTAATTGAAAGAAACAGTGCTCTCCCTTCCTCTCCACCCACTAAGTGAAGCTTTGCTTCTGCCCCCTTAAAGGAATGGAGCATGCCATATGGGATGTTTTAGGTCACCTGTATGCACACACCTATTTAGGGTGGCACTTCACACTTGCAGATACTTATCAGAAGCAGCCCTGCACCTTCCTACCTGCATTTTCACACTGCGGGTTTTCCAGGGCTGAGGAGGATTTTTTTTATTCCTAGATTGGCCTAGAGAGTAGGAGGTTTTTTGCCTACTCTTCACTGTAGGAGTAGCTGTTGCTCTTTTATTTTGTATAAGTAGGCTACAACTGATCACCACAGGTGGGGAAGAGAGGGGGGAATTAGGGTACACTGGTGAATATCCCAGTGCATCTTTAGACAATTCTGCTGCCCTTGCAAATTTGATGACATTTTTCCAGGGTTAGATCTACCTCTCTTAGTACAATCCCTCTCCCTCAAGGCAGAGTCCTGTGTGCCATCCACAATGCTATCCCTAATTAGGAAGTTTTTTATGTCTCCAAAGTTACATGTGGATGCCAGAGTCTTCAACGCTGTGATATGGACACCTATTCCTTCCTCTTGGTTTGCGTAAAAAACTGATATCTCTCAACAGTTTTCTTGGGGTCACAGTAGGCATCAAACACTGCTATTAACTATTTTTAGTGTTTCAGGGTTCCCTTGAAGTAATGTGACACTCATTTCCCAGCCCTTTTCTCCCACTAAATAGTAGAATAGCTTTACCTTCATTTTCTCCTCCTTATCAGCCATGGTCAGCTCTGTGTAGAGAATGAATTCTTGCTTCAGTTCTTCCATGTCTTTGTCAGGCTCTTGGCATTGAAATCCAGCTGTCCTGGAGGCCACAGGCCCTCCATGCTTCTTACGATATCTTTTAATCACAGCTGGGCCTTCTTTCTTTTCTCTGGAGCATCCTCACAGACTTTCTGCTTCCACCATGCTTCATGTGACACTGTTTATGTAATCAAAGGAGCTACCAAAATGCAGAATCCCACTAGCCCAAAAGGAGACATTAAACTCTCATGACATTCCCTCCCCACCCTGGGAGAAGGTAGGAACAGACTTGTTCAGTGTCAGTGACCGAAATTATAATGTCACAGTAGACCACTACTCCAGTTTGGGGGAAGTAGATTCCCCCAAAGACATGTTTGTCTTTGGGGGAATCTTGTTTGCATGCTTGAAGACATGCAAACAAGAACAGTGATCAGGAAGCTTAAGGCTCATTCTGCAAGGCACAGGATACCCGACACTCAGTTCTCAGACAATGGCCCACAATACACCTCAAAATAATTCCAACAGTTCTGCACTAAATGGGAATTCCAGCATAAGACATCATCCCCTGGATAGCCACGGAGCAGTGGGACGGCTGAATCAGCAGTAAAGACAGCCAACAAACTCTTGTGGCAAGCAAGTAAGACTTCAGAGGATCCTTACTTGGCTCTTTTGGATCATCACAATACACCTTCCCAAAGAATGGTCAGTAGCTCAGCGCAGGGACAGGGGACTAAAACTTTGCTGCCCATGAGAGACTGTTTGCTACAACCCCAGGGGGGATGGGGTGACAGTATACAGAAGCAATTAAAAATGCAACAGTCCCAACAAGTAGCATAGTATAACAAAGGAGCCACCATGCAGAGGGAAAAAGGTTTGGCCACAACCAGCAAGTCCACATCTGAAAGAATGGCAAAAAGCCACAGTTGAGAGTGCATTGAGAGCCTGGGTCTGTGAGGTTGTCAGAGATAGTGGGCAGCAACTGAGGCAGCTGAGGAGTGCAGGCAGAAAACACAGTTGAGCAAAAGATTTCAGGATGAGGACCAAGACAACTTTGATAACTGGTCAGTCATCAGTGGGTCCCATGTGGAGGAGAAAGATACTATGGATTCCACAAAGGAAAGAGACACACAAGCAGCATTCAGCCCACAAAACAAGTTACTGACTGACTGAACAGAAGCAAGTATAGCATCCAGAACAATCAAAGAAACAAGAAGTGGAAGGCTGGTGCAACAACCAACATATTTGGATGACTATGAGCCCTAATAGATCTATCAGGCCAGTGGTAAAGGCTACGGTGGGCTACGTGCTAGTAATCTCTAACCTTAATCATTTGAATGAGTTAATTGTGTTTTTTTAACTGTTGAAAGGAAAGATGTATAAATATGTATGGAGTTTAGAAGTAAACCAGCAGTAGTAGGGAGGTGCAGTTTGAAGGAGGAACAGGAACAGGAGACAGTGTCAGAGTGTTAGACAGGCAAAAAGAGAGCAGAAGGCCCTGTAACTGTTTTGTAAGAAACCATCTTAATAAAGCATACAGTTTATATGAAGTTGGGAGTGACTCCTTTGGTTACATAAACAGTGTCACATGAAACAACCGGAATGAGGTTGGCAGTAGAATATGCTCTTCCCTAACTCATGCCTCAATAGCAAGTGTGCCCACACCGATGGGGATTTTGGCTCTTAATTAGTTAGGGTCACTGCAGATCAGTTAATGTAAATTGATAAAGTTGACCTTAATTAAATAAGTTTAGCACTTCTCATGTCTTGATTCCAGGGTTTGGGGGCAAAGAAGTAGTAGATGTAGTGTAACATTTATTTGAATGTTTAAAAACTTGCAGATGTAAGTTTTATATCTGTGTGTATAGAAATGAGGAATTCTAGATTTTGTCAGCAACAAATTTAGCCAAGCCAATATGGTCTATTGGTTAGAGTGTTACACTAGGATTAGGGAGAGCTAGGTTGAAATTCGCACAGAACCATAAAGCACATGGAATGGTCTTGGGTCAGCCACTATTTCTCAAGCTAACTTACCACACAGGATTGTAGTGAGTATAAAATGGCAGGATGTAGCTGGAGGACATACACACCGCCATGAGCTCCTTGGAGAAAAGATGGATTAAAATGCAATAATATAAGGAAGGGTAATTCCAAACACAAACCTTGCACCCATGTCAGCTGTCATGTTTGTAGTATCTTTCACATCACTGAAACAGCAGGAAAGGATCAAAATGATAGGAAAGGATTTGCATAAATCTCTCACTTAATTCCAGTCTCTGAATGGCTTGTACACCTTTCCATTGTACAGAGGAAAGGGAGGTGTTTGAGCACAGGCACGGAACATATGCTCTCATCATAATTCTTCTTCGTGGTCTCTGTGCATCACACACAGAGGCTCTGCTGCTGCACGGAGCCTTGACTCAGGAAACTTCCATAGCTGAGGAGCATTTCTGGCAGGAACCCTCCCCCACCATCCTACTGTGCATATCCATCATGGGTTCCCACCTATTCCCTCTGTTCTCTTTTGACCGCCATGCCACTTGCGTCATAGGGAACTTTCTCCTCTTTTACAGAGTTTAGTGTTGCTTAGCTGAGGTTTTTCTTCTAACTGTTGCCTTTCTTGCAATTTTTCTTTATTTTTGATTTGCCTAAAAAAAAAAATAGTTGTAGTTAGTAGATTGGTCATTTTTCATTGCGCTGTTGTCACAGTCTCTGATCGCTCAGGGGGCTGCGTATGACGCTAAAAGTACCTTTTCAAAAGTGCATAAATAAATTACCACCAACTGGCGGGCACTCACTTTGTTTGTTTTGCCTCAGCGAGGCACAAGTAGCAGAAACCTGTCCATGTTGCCAGGGTTTTTCCAAGCAAGCCCATTATAATTGCTTGGATTGCCTTTAAGCCGTCCTGTGGGAAAGAGCACTGGAAGCGGTGGACGCACCTAAGAAGGCTGACCAGAGAGTAGAAAAACAGGCTTTGCAATCCTTAAGCATGTCTCCACCTTTGCCTGCCTTGCTGGGTCCTTCAGTCCCAGTCTCAGGCCAAACTGATCCCCCTACTTTGGCCCATTTGCTGTCTCTTACAATGGCAAAGAAAATCTCTAAGAAATCTAGAGAGCATAAATCTGCTCTAGAGACGCAGAAAAAGGAGGCGAAAAAGTCACACAAGCAGACTTCTGCAACTCTTTTTCCATCACCTCCTCCATTACTGGACTTGCACATCCCAACCTCATGGGTATCAAGGTCGGATCCGTCACAGGCTGCATCCACTTCAGAGGGTGAAATAAAGGATACTTCACCAGTGAGGGACCTACCCAGTCCAAGACCTATGACTCCAGCAGTTCCTCCATGGTTCCCTGAGGAGCAGCTCCCTTGGGGAAGATCTCCAGACTCAGGTCACTTCGATACGAGAGAGAGAATCACTGGGATTGAGTTATCCAAGACTGAGCCCATTCTCCCCTGAGGGACTGGGAGAGATATTCAGACTGGCTTCCCCCATGCAGACAGTACTGTTGGGAAGAGTGGCAACCCTATAGGGATCAAGTTGTTTATTTTGGGCAGTCTAGATATTTGGGGGCAATCTCTCCTCATTTCCATCCACCCCCTTCGGTGACAGTATCACACCCTGAAGTAAGCGATACTTTTCTGCCCCCACTTCCTGTTCCTCCAAGATCAACATCACTTGTAAGGAGTGTGCTGGTGCTGAGTAGCATGCATAGAAACGAAGCTTGGATATCTCTTTAAGACCACTGCCTTCAGTAACGCCATCAACACAGGAGGAGTGTCAAAGAGACTGTGAGCCCTCTCCACTGTCGGGGGAGGTTTACCACTCTGACTCATTGCTATATTCCTCGGACCACCTTTGGTATCGTTGCCAGATGATGTGATTAGCACACCAGATAGAGCCTCCCCGTTGTAAGATATGGCTCACTTTACTGACCAGGTGTTGTGGATAGCACAGTCATTAAGTATTGACACTAAACAGCCTACAGAGCCCATCCAGGACCCTGTATTCAATGCAGTGTTTACGGAGGCTTCTGCTCCTGTTTCGATTCCTGCCTACGCTGCTACAGACAGTGCAGCAGTCCTGAAAGGCCCTGTCATCAGTGACTCCTACTTCAAGAAGATTGGAATTGTTATACAGAGTTCAACAGAAAGATGCAGGGTTCCTGTTCACTCATCCTAAACCAAATTCAGTCATCATTGAGTCATCCCAGGGCCACTCACAGAAAATGCATACTTCTCCAGTGGATAAGGAAGGCAGATGTCTAGATACGTTGGGCAGAAGAATCTATTCAGCAGCAGCTCTGGACCTTAGGATGGCAAACTATCAAGCCACTGTGGCTCGTTATCAGCTATTTTTATGGGACAAGATGACCTCACTATGTGTATACCTGCCAGAAGATCAGAGAAAGCTGGCAAGGGTCTTTCAGGACAAGGCATTAAAGCTCTCCAGGCAACAAATTAACACTACTTGCCATCAACCGGGCTGTAGTGCTAAGGATATGGTGGGGGCGTATTGCTTTGCGCAAACATGCCTGGCTCAGGTCTACAGGATTAACTCCAGACGTGTGCTCCCCCATTGAAGATCTTCCTTTCAATGGGGAAGTGTTGTTTAATTCCAAGACAGATTAGTTGATGGATGCTATTCAAAATGCCAAAAACACTACAAAGAAAAGGGGTCTGGATCAGCAGTATCAGTAGCAACATTTGCCCTATAAACACTGCCATTGATTTCACCAGTCTCCTCAGTATCAGCCTCGTCAGAGGCAAGATTGTGTTTTTAGATACCAAAACATTTCACAGCAGCAAAAGAGATCTTCTGTAGGCCCATTCCGTCAGCCAAGACCAACTTCAGATAGCGCCTCTAAGCATCGACTTTGCTCATCTCTCTCTGATGCTCTCTCTGATCCCCAAATTTTGGGACCACTCTTTATCCATTTTTCCCAGTTTGGACTCTGATCATGTTGGATGCCTGGGTCCTCGACATCGTTCTGTCTGGACATTTGATAGAGTTCGATGTCCTTCCTCCCCTTGGTACTGTGAGGTGTTGCAGTTCGAGACAGATTCTGTTTTGATGAAAGGGACCATCCAAAGAGTTCTTCCATACTGAGAGACAGATTTTTTTTTTCTCCCATTACTTTATGGTACTGAAGTAGGATGGGGGACTTCACCCTATTGTGCACCTCAGAGATATCAATTTGTATCTTACACCAAGGAAATTTCAGACAGTCACTTGAGCAACAGTTCTTCCACTGTTAAAGTGAGGCCTGTGGTTCACAGTGGTGGACTTGAAGGATGCCTGTTTCCACACAGACATTCACCACTCACACCACAAATACCTCTGCTTCATCATAGGACTGGACATGTTCAAATTCAGAATCCTTCTGTTCAAATTGGCCATGGATCCAAGGGTGCTCAAAAAGCGTATGGCGGCATTATGTGGATACCTTCGGACGCTTGGTATTGAGATACACCTATACCTGGACGATTGGCTAATGGTTGCTTCATCTGCTTCATCTCCGGTGGAAGTGGTGCATGCCACTGTGACTATTTGCAACCTTCTCACAAGCCCAGGCTCACTTATCAACTGAGAGAAGTCCTGATTTGACCCAACTCAGAAGGTGCCATTTGTCAGAGCAGTAGTAGACTCAACATCTGGCAGAGCTTATCTGCCAGAAGATCAGGCTGCTACTCTGTCAGACCTTGCAAGAAACTTGCTCAGACAAAGGACAGCTACTGCGTCCCTGATTCAGAGGCTTCTGGGTCTCATGGCAGCTACAGTATATGTAGTCCCTTGGGCAAGGCTGCGAATGAGATCCCTACAGAACTGGTTTCTACTTTCATTCAAGGGGAATGCAAATGCACATCAAGTGCTATTGATGATACCGACTACGATTGCACATACACTCGGCTGGTGGATGGATCGCAAAAATCTACTTCGAGGTGTCCCCTTTATCCAACTAACTCTGTCCAGGGTTCTGACAACCAATGCTTCCCTCTCAGATTGGGGAGCACATTGTGGGCAGCTAAGAATACAAGGCCAATAGACCTGTGCCAAGAGATGGAGGCATATAAACTTCTTGGAGCTACTGGTGGCGAAGAAGGCTCTCCATGCTTCGAGGTCAACCTTTGGAACCGCCGAATACAAATACTTATCAACAGCACGGCAGTAGTCTGGCACCTGAACAAGCAGGGTGGCACACATTCTTCTCATCTGATTACTCTGACTCTGGTCATCTTCAATTGGGCTATCCCATGGGGGATCACGTTGTCAGCCCTTCACATTGCAGGAAAGGACTATCTATTAGCAGACATGCTGAGCTGAACTTACCTTTGGTCCCACAAATGGCAAATGTCTCCCTCCATTCTTCGTTGTCTGTTCAGTCAATGGAGTTCCCCGTTGATGGACCTCTTCACATCCCCAGAGAATGTGGTGCATCTCAAGTTTTGCACAAGAGTGGGTCATGGCAAGCTTTCGCTGGGAGATGCTTTCCTTCAGCCATGGACGGGAGAGTTCTTTTATCTCTTCCCACCATTCCCCCTTCTTGCAAAGGCGATTGCCAAAATCAGAGTGGAATGGACAAATTGCATTCTCATCACCCCTTGGTGGCCAAAGCAAATATGGTTTGCCACTCTACTCAAGTTATCGGGATGGTAGGGCAGGGTTCCTGCCAAAAATGATCCTCAGCTATGGAAGCTTCCCAAATCAAGGGCAGATGACCACTCAAACAACTATAGTTACAGGTAAGCAACCTGCCTTTCTCCAAATAAATAAAATACATTTTGAGGGATTTGGTCTATCCTTTTGAGACCATGGCTGAGTTCATGAGGATAGGGCTTCAGTAATGTTCAGGTTTTAATCACTCGATTATACTTATTTAAATTAATGTTTGTATGTTTTTAAAGTGCTTTCCAGTTCAAGCTTTGGAATAATTTAGGCCATAGATGCAAACAAAATATGCCAAATACAATATCTCTTCCTCCCCTACCCCTTTCTTTTAATTCACCTCAGATGTCATGTAAAGGTATTTTCATAGGAAGTCTTCACAACTTTAAGACATGATATCCTACCACTATGGTGGGATGTGGGAGAAGACCTTCTCTGCTGTGGCACCCTGCTTGTGGAATGCCCTTCCCTTGGAGGCCCAATTGGCGCAGTTGTTTTCATTTTATGCTTTCATTTTGGTGCCAAGTTAAAACATGGCTTTTCACCAAAGCCTTTTGAGGGCTACTTGAATTCCCTAAAGTTGCACACTGCTTTAACTGTTTTATTGTTTTAGATTTTCTAATTGGTATTAACTTGTTTAATGGTTTAATATGCTTTTAGCTGTTTAAATTATTCATTGTTTTATACTGTTTAAATTGATTTTATCTGTATGCTGCCCTGAGATCTTAATGATCTAGGGCTGGATACAAATGTAGCCAGTGTGGTGTACTTGAGAGCCAGAGTGGTATAGTGGCTAGAGTGTCAAACTGGGAGTCGGGAGATCTGGGTTCTAGACCCCACTCAGCCAGGGAAGCTCACTGGGTGACTTTGGGCCAGTCACAGACTCTCAGCCCAACCTACCTCACAGGTTGTTGTGATGATAAAATGGAGAGGAGGAGGCTTATGTACACCACCTAGGGTTCCTTGGAGGAAAAAAGGCGGCATATAAATGCAATAATTAATTAATTAATTAAATCAGTAAGATGGTGAGTAGCCCAATCGCTTTGTTAGAGGCTACCTACCTTTTCTTGGCCAGCCATTAGAGTACACAATATTTCCTGAGCTCTTGGAGAGTTCTTATGTTATATGCTTTACCTACATAAGAAAATACGACTGCATGGACTCAACAAAGGCATACCACTGCCTTAGGTTATGGCAGAGTCCCCTTTGCTGACCAACTGGCATGGAAATAAAGACCATCAGAACAGCCTAGGGAGTGTTGGGCAGCACACCACACATCTAAAGATTCTGGGGCTACTGTGGCACAAGGTGGGATTACTACTTTAACACAGGAGTAATCATGGTTCCAGTAATATTGCTGTGATCTGTGCACAAGCTTATTAATTTAGCATGTAAACATTACCAATAGTGCTGGTGTTCCAAAACTCTGATTTATTTCTTATGTTTCTTGTTCCCATTTGATTGCATAAATTAAATGGTGAGCGTTATCATATACTTAAAATAAATGTTTTCATTTAAGATTGTGATGCCTGAGGATGTGAACATCAGAGAAATGTCATCTTATTCAAATGTAGAATTGTGTAAGCATTCTCATAAATCAGTGGCATTCAAATGAAAGAATTATACAGATACGCAATTTTAAAAATATGGCTACTACTGTAGAATCAAGTTAGAGAGCAATCCTATGGCCCCTAGGCAGCATCTGGGGGGCCATAGAATAGTTTGGATTTCTGGATCCGAGGTCAGAGGCAGCAGCTCTGAAGAGAGCACTGACCTCCCTTCCCCCTTGCAGCTGGCTCAGAGAGATCCACACCGGTGTCCTCAGAGAGGAGGGGAAAGGGGTGGTTGTGTGGGTGGGGAAGGGAGGGGACTGTGCAGGCCAGCCTACGACAAATCCTCCAGCCTCCCCAGCCTTCTTCCCTCCCACTCTGCAGAGCCCAAGCTAGATGGGCAAAAAAGCCTATCTAGCCAAAATGCAGAGCGGGAGGAGCATGGAGGATGCATAGGATTTGAAGGCTGATGGGCATCCCAACAGGATTGCACCCTTAGTCTTGTTGAATGATGATAGTAGCAGTAAAAGAAGAATTGAACGTTTTGTTAGAATAATAATTGTTTCTTATATGCACCACAGCTATGTCCAGTTTCCACTGCCTTACCACAGAAATGTGGGAAGTATCTGCCCATCTGCTACCTTGACATGGGGGAGAACTTGAGCCTGAGGCTTGCTAAGAATCATTCCCGTATCACTAAAATACAGTTCAGCATTATGTCTCAAAGGGACTAATGGGACTCTTATTTTTGCAAGGTTCTTAATTGTGCAAATAGAGCCAATGTTCATATAGTTTCTGTTCAGAAGTTATGCTGAACACATGTAGGGGCTGGGGGCAGGTTCATTGCAATGCACTAGTACAAAATCGATAGAGTTGGACAATATCAATTACCTTTTTGTTATGTATTAAGAACTAAGATAACATGTTGGCTGGCAAAATAATCAGTCCAGTTTTTATAGATCTGCATTGGCCTAAATGCAGATCTATAAAATGAGCTGAGGGTGACAAATGCAACAGGGGAGAAGGGTGGGACTGGAGCACTCCTTCTCTGCACGCATTGGTTTTAACCCTTTCTTGAATGCCTGAATAGGGCTCTAGTTTAAAACTTACATGTATAGCAAGGGCCATCTCATACATCCTATAGAAGCAATGATAGAAGTCACATATTCTGTGCCCTCGTTGGGAGATTGTGTATATATGCCCTTTGCATGTGACCAGTGAGATAGGAGAAAGATAACATGAGTTGAAACATAATCTTATACATGTCTATTCAGAAATAAGCCCAGCTCATTTCAGTGAGATTACACCCAAATATGTATGTATAGAATTGCAGCCCTACGTACGCTCCATCTCTCACCTGATGAAGGAATGAGCAAAGCTATGGAATGAGCAAAGTGGCCCTGGATTACACCACCACGCTCGCATGTGAATCTTGCCAAGGGACAGTCTCTTGATATTCTTCCACAGCTCCACCCAGTTATGTTAAGCACTTTCACCTATGCATCACCACCCAGGACTTGCTATAAATTGCAAGTCGTTATTATTTAAATGCTAATAATTTTCCACATCCAACACCTGTACCTTAGAACTTCTTGCTGTATATTTAGACTGAACAACAAGTTAGCCAGTATGCTGGCTAATAATTTAAGGTGAATTGGGGTGATTGACACATTTACATCAGTTGCATTGCATGGTGGTTCAGGTTGTAAAAGAGCATACATTGTTGTCAGAGATTTTCCTGAGAAGTACACACACACTAATATGTGAAAACAATGTGACAACAAACTCAATTGCCACTTAAATTTTTAGAGAACACAGGAATTTCCAGACATCTTAAGTTCTGCGGCGTAGAGAACATGTTTCTGTAACCAAGAATGACAGAAATACCTCACTGGAGTAGTTAGGTAACATCTTGGTGCTACATTTTATTTTCCAAGACTTGCTTTGAAAAAGCATGCTCTCTAACTCAACATTTTTGGGGGAATGAAAATCAGTTACTACATGTGACTGACAGCTGACACTCCACAGGGTTTCACCACTGTTGTCCAAATCTTTCAGTCACCTGAATCATGTCATATGATGAGCAGATGTCTGAACATCAAGATTTTGATTGAACGCTGAATACTTTAGTTAGGCTAAAAGTATATCTATATTAACAGCTTCTTCTGTTGATAAATAATTAAAAGGTGTTATACCTAAGCCTTTTTAGCTAATAAAGCATTTTATTTTTAGTTGCAAATAGTTGTAGAGGAGGGCAAGTGCTCCATGGAGGGCAAGTGCTGAGGCTTAGATGTCTGACACTGGTGAGATCTAGAAGTTGACTACAGATGAATAAGCCAAGTTTGTCAATGGCTTAAGATATCAGATATATTATGGTATTGTGTGTAGGTGTGTATAAATAAAGTGGAAATATGTTTTGAGGATGTATCAAGTAAAGGCACTGTGGTATAATCCTGGGATATAATCCTGGACATTAATAATTGGATACTGGGTTTCAAATCTTTGTCCTTTCAGAAAGTATAGTCCAAATGCATGCACTGAAAATGTGACTGGCTGCTTCCATGTTTAGGGATTTTGTGTTAACAATCATCTGTCTCACCATCTCATTTTGTCTTCTGCCTTTGAACTTTTTTTTAATAAATGTTATAAAGACAATCAGAACACAGTGCGCACTGTACGCTGAGCACTACCATGCAGATGGCAATAATCTGATAGGTGACACAGAAGCAATGTTATTTGGCCATCACTTTGAATGCCTTCCTGGGGAGAAAGACCTGGTTGTATGTCAGAACCCTGTTGATTCTCCTGGACCTCTCAGCTGCTTTCAGTACCATCAACCATGGTATCTTCTGGATAGGTTGTCTGGGTTGGGAGTTGGCACTGTGCTGGAGTGGTTCTGGTACTACTTGGATGACTGATTCCAGAAGGTTCCACAGGGCTCTATTTTATCCCCTATGCTGTTCAACATCTACATGAAACCGCTGAGGGAGGTTATCTAGAGGTGTGGGTGGAGGACACCCAGCTCTACCTCTCTTTTTTATCAAACCCAGGTGAGGCAGTGACTGTTCTGAATCAGTGCCTGGGCACGGTAATCGACTGGATGAGGGCCAGTAAACTGAGAATCTAGACAAGATGGAGGAACTGTTAGTGGGTGGTTCGTCCTCCCAGCTAAGTGATGTTCAACCTGTTTTGGAGGTGGTTGCACTCTCCCTAAAGGATCAGGTTCGTAGTTTGGGGGTGCTCTTGGACACAGAACTGTCACTTGAGGCTCAGGTGGACTCAGTGGCATGGTCCACCTTTTATCAGCATAGGCTGTTATACCAACTACGCCCTTATCTGGACAGAGATAGCCTAGCTACAGTTATCCATGCTCTGATAACTTTTTGTCTGGATTACTGCAAGGTGTTTATATGTGGGGCTGCCTTTTAAAACAGTCCGGAAACTTCAGCTGGTCCAAAACAGGGCAGCAAGATTATTAATGGGGGCTGGCCAATGGGATCACATTACCCCAGTATTTTTCCAGATGCACTGGCTGTCGGTCCATGTCTGGGCCCAATTCAAAGTGCTGGTATTAACATTCAGTCCCCTAAACAGCTTGGAGCCAGATTATCTGAAGGATTGCCTCCTCCTATATGTATCTGCCCGGACCCTAAGATCATCTTCAGGGGTCCTTCTCTGGGAACACTGCCAAAGGAAGTGAGGCAGGTGGTTACCAGGAAGAGGGCCTTTTCTGCTGTGGCACCCCGGATGTGGAATGAGCTCCCTAATGAGGTTCGCCTGGCACCTGTATTTTGGCACCAGGTGAAGACCTTTTTATTTTCCCAGCATTTTAGTACTCTAGTCTTTTAGCTCCACTATTTTAAATCTGCATTTTAAACCTCTTCGTTGCTGCTAGGTTTAATTCTGTTTGTACTTTTATATTGTAGTTTTAAGCTTTCATATTTTATATTGTTTTATGCCGTACTTTGTGGTTTTAATTTTTGTGAACGGCCCAGAGAGCTTCAGCTATTGAGTGGTATAGAAATGAAATAGATAAATAATAAACTGCCACTATCCATCCTAGCTTCAACATCCACACAAATTATTTTGTCATTGTTACAGTGTCAGACTTCACTGCATTCCCTGTGCCAAACTGTTCTTTATGCATTGTCTTGCCACATTCTGAGCAGAAATGGTTCCTTAAGGCAGTCCAAGATTAAAGACTGAAGTAGAGTCCATGTATGCAACTCCTTGAGAGGGAATTTCAGACAATGCCTAAGAAAATGTTTATCAAGAATTGATTTTCTGCATAAGCTCTGCTCTTGTTAATCTAGTAAAGGATGCATGCCAGGAGGTATGCTGCTGCTTTTGTTTGCATGCCTATTACTGAGAATACAACACATTTATCAATGGAAAATAGTTTATATGTTCCTCAGGTTTTTTTAAAAAATAATTAACAGTAAGAATTTCCTCCTGCCCTTCTCTAATTGATTTTATAGCTTTTTCTCACTGTGCTGCCATTCAAATTTTCATTCGTGTACTATGCTTGATTTTAGCTAACTGTTCCACAAACAAGAAATTTATCAGAGGAATAATATATACATCCATTTTGTTTCATCTCCTCCTGTTAATATACGCAAGGTGCTAAATCCAAAGTATGTTGTCATTATTAGATGAAGGCTTGATAATATCTATAATTACAGAGTGCAGTACCTATTTTGCATTTTGTAGAGTGTGACTGGGATGCATGCTGAAACTGTATCAAAGTTTTAAGTACACAAGACTGATCACCAGTTGAAGATTTATTTTAATCTTTTTGCCACAACAAATTTCACTTTTATGGTTTCAGTTCTGATAAGCATGTGTTAATTTGTAGAGAAAATGTACAAATCCATGCTGATTTAAATGCTTCATTGTCTTCTAATTTCCCCCCTGAAATTTAGCTATCAGGTGAACTAATTATTTACTTAGTTAGACATCTGCAGTTAGGGCATTTAAAGAGTAGTTTTGCCATAAGTCATTTGAATGTCAACTAAAAACAAATTGACTGGAACACCTTAGCTTTGTTAAGGAAGATTTACCAAGTGTATCCTAATAAATGCCATCTCTTATTGTGCATTTTAAAATCACAGCCCTAGTCTTATCCATGTAGAATCTATAACCTGAATTGATTTTAGGTATCTTTCAGTTTTTGAAAGGATAAAATGTAGTTAAGATTAACTTCCCATCAATTTTAGGGGTGTTGTTAACAACAGTAGCTAAGATCCAGAAAATCATGGAGCTGGCTCTGAATGCTTTAGATACTTCAAAGAGCATGTACAACCCGACGACAAGCTATTATTGAAAATGAGGGGACTTTCAAAAGCAATTTGTAATATGGCATTAAAAATTCCATTTAATGGAGGCATGTGAGGAGCTAGACTTCCGTTAAGTTTTTCCTTGGATCTTCGCCCATGTGTAACTCCCAGTTTTCTGTGATAATCATCCCTAAGGTATAAGAACATAAGAGCCATGCTGGATCAGACCAAGCGTCCATCTAGTCCAGTATTCTGTTCATGCAGTGGCCAGCCAGCTGCCCATGGGAAACCCACAAACAGGACATGAGTACAACAGCACCCTCCTGCTTATGTTCCCCAGAAACTGGTGTATATAGGCTTGTTGCCTCTGATACTGGAAGTGGCATAAAGCCATCAGGACTAGTAGCCATCTACATCTTGAACATTTTGGTCCATTTATTTGTTCATGAATTATTTTTATTGATGTCTTAAAAACCAGTCTATTTGTATCATATTGTATCAGATTCATTTGTATTATATTTATATATCTTTGGTAACTGGATGGAGGATTTAGAACACAGGTATTGTGTGGCATGTGTTAGGACATTGCTGAAACTACTCACTGTTTTTCTTTTCTTAATCTTTTCAAGTGTCAAAAAGCTCACATTTTCATTTAAATTGCTGTCACTTTCCCCCAGTGAATTATCACATAGCCAAATATGGTTGGTTTTTATTTTATTCTCTGATGTCCTGTGATATCATGTCAAATATAATGCTGTAGTACTTTCCATTCAGTATGTGATTCCTAATTGTGTGGGATCATCCATTTGAGTAAATCATGGGGGTGTTGGGGGGGTGGAATGGCACTGAGCAAAATTGGGGAAGTACGAAGATATATACTTAGTTTGAGAGAAAAAATAAATAAATTTGTACCACATCAAAACTGCAAGTTCATGCAAAAATGTTCAACACAGTCGTATCATTCACAAAATTGGTGAGAAAATCTACAACTCAAGCCAAAGCATTTAGATTTAAACTTATTTTCAGCTAGATCTAATGAATTACATGGCCATTTTCACCCATGGGAGGTACATTTATGTAATGTGTTTAGGATTGGACTGCTTGTCTTATTAACTTCAGTCAGTTTAAATCTAGGTATATTTGCTTGGATTGCTAATTGGGCTGCAAAATGTAAGAAATAAAGTATTTAAAGTATTTCCATTTTCTATTGCTTTTTGCTTACTTGTGACTATTTGCAAATGCTTTTAGTCTACAAGATGTCTGTCACTAAAGAACCCTTTTCACTCTTCCTGCAGTCTGTCTTTTTACTTGCACTTAAGCATCCATCACTACTGTAGGTATACACCCAAGCAGTAATAATTTAAATGGGAATGATATACAAACTTTACGAATTCTTTGGCATTATGTATCTGTGCTGCTGAAGGGTATATGAATCAGATAATATCATTCTCCCTTATCTGTGGGTTTGTTTATACAATCACTCTTGTTAGTCTAGCAGTCAATAAAAATGATAAATTACATTTGTGGCATTTCTGTTACAATGACTATAAGCATCCTTTCCCACAAGCATTAAAAGCATCAATCAGAATATGTATGAAGTTGACAGTTTTAATTGCTTAGCACTGGCACGCTTTAGTCAAGTGGGGGCATCATTGATCTTTCAAAGATAGGCAGTCTGGTCTGATAGGACTATTTCTTTGTAAATTTACATTATTGAGACTTACTAAGTAACTTTTCTTTTTAACCTTCTTTCAGTTTGACAGTCCCTGTGCACTTGGCATTCTTGGGGTACACATATAGAGGTTTTTTTTCAAAGCCAAATAATTACATTAATGTTCGTGAATGGTGTCTTAATTTTTTCACAATAGTGATTAAGAGTTTTGGATGTATTCCAGTTGAACATTTAAGTGCATAGAAAAAATATATTAAAGCTTTAAAAGAACTCAATGAATGTTTTGTGTGAATGCTAGGGGGAATGTTACCTTTTAAATGTAGAAAGAATAGTCACTGATGTCTTAAAATAAAATTGTTTACAAATATTCTAGTTTATGCCCTTCTAATTGGCTTGCATAGAATGACAACTCACATTCTTACTTTGTTCTTTTGTGTTAGAGCAGTAGAGCCCAATTTGAGGTCAGCTTTGACCCTAGTATGTTTTGCTTTGGGGTACTCAGACTGCTGTCTTCACTGAATGTGAAATGGTTTTATGGGAATGCTTTTACATGACTGAGTTTTGAATAACCTCTGTAAGGTGTGTAACATAACTACAGACTATTCAATAATGTGCCTTAAGTCTTTAAGCACACTATCTTAGTATTTCCATCAATATAGTTGGACTGTTCTCATATATAGGGTTGGAATCCTGTATAGCATATCCTTCAGAGACAAATGCCAAAGGCTACATCTGAAGATAATGACTTGAGATTTGTGTCTTTTTCCAAGTTACAATTGTTGTAAACTGACAGCTTTGAAGGACCTAAACTGACATCAAAGGATGCAAATCATCTAGTTAGGACAATTAATGTGATTTCTCGTCTTCCATTAAATTTGCTAATGCTTCCCCCCCCCCTTTTTTTTTTCCCCTGCTTTTTCAGCCAAGCCCAATACCAAGTCCTGTTTTGGGGAGGAAGCCAAATGCTAGTCAGTCACTGCTTGCCTGGTGCAAAGAAGTTACAAAAAACTACAGGGGAGTGAAAATCA
Source organism: Heloderma suspectum (assembly GCF_057233095.1). Classification (NCBI taxonomy): domain Eukaryota; kingdom Metazoa; phylum Chordata; class Lepidosauria; order Squamata; family Helodermatidae; genus Heloderma; species Heloderma suspectum. Next base: position 246,730,169 of record NC_139458.1, read on the forward strand.
CCAATTTCACTACATCTTGGCGAAATGGATTATCCTTTTGTGCAATATTACACCACTTTAGGCCTGACTTTATGTAAGTAGGAACATTTTGCCCTTACGTGCAAACTTCTTTCTTATATTGGTAAAATCAAACATGAATGGGTAGAATGGGGAAGAAATGTACAGATGCCCATATCTTATGGCCTTTCGGATAGTTTCTTCTAAAACAATTTGTTTCTTTTTCACATAATTTTTGTATGTGTTTTTCCCTTTTTAATCTTACACAAAGAACTGACTTCAAGATAATAATGAAAATTGTGTTGGTGTTGAAATGAGATGAGACAAATAAGCCTACAGCTCTTTTGTACACTGACAACTAAGGATTACCTCATGGCAAATATGGTTGTCAAAGCTAGTCTCAAGCCCCTGCCTTAACTTCTCTTTTTAGATGGAAAGCTTCAGGCACTGAAACTTGCCATCTCTGTATTTATAACTATTCTTTTAATTTTCCTCACTATTAGTTTAGCTGATTGGATTGCTGTGAAATTGCTAGTTGCTACATGATGATTTTTGTATCTATGTATGATTTTTATCTTGATATGTGTGTGTGTGTGTAGGGGTTTGTTTTAAAAACTGCTGCTTTTATCAAATACTTTACATACCCACTGTGCCATTTTCCCCCTCAGTGACTACAAGTCCCTGAATCCTCAAGATATTAAAGAGAACAACAAAAAGGTAAGAACTGCCAGAAGGAAGGTGGGGAAATAGATATAGCTTCAATTTTGGATCACGACAAGTTTTTATTAATTTGGGGGAAGTGAGGTTATTTTGTAAAGTAATGACTGCACCTCATTGAAGGGTTTGTGGCTCCCATGGCTCCCATGGCTCAAAATGGATGCATTATTGACGCTGGTTTGTCTTTTTTTTAACATTCATAACGAATGCCATGTTGGCGTTACGGCTTCATGTTTATATGGGCCTACATTAACTGAAAGAGAGAGAGAGAAGGAGAAGCAGTAGGTCTCCTTTGATCGTTCTATCTTTTCTTAATAATTTAATTAAAAATACAAAATATCATTGTTTGGCAATTATCTTGCTGCAAGGCTTGCTAGGCCACTACTTTAATATGAAAGATCTCATTGGTATGGTTATAATAAGCACTGTTTTTACTTTGGCTTTTATTTAAGAGAGAGAAATGAAGATAAAACTTCACATAGGCTTTTATCACACAGTCAATTAAACTGAGCAGTGAGGTGCACTGAGTTTTTATATTATGCAGAGTATTAAACAATGTTTTTGGTTGGTAACAAGATTTTTTTAAGAAGGCAAAAATATTAATGAAATAATGCTGATAAAGTTCTGGGTCCAGGTTTATAATATTAGGTAATCTAATACCTTTTTGATGTAGAGGTTATAAAGAAACATTTTGAAATGAGTTCAGTGATTTGAGACTCAATCTAAGAATCACAAGGAGACATTTTGGTAGTTAATGCTGCTTGCTACTTAAGCCTTTTACTGTAGTCAGAAATTTTAATTTCCACAAGATTCTGCAGCATTGGCCCTAGAGGGATCCATTAAAAACTGCTCATTTTCCATGTGATTCGCCTACAACAAAACTGACTGCAAATCAGCTCAATTTGTTTTATTAGCTTTTTTTTTCATCTAGGCGGTGTGACTTTCTACTTCTCTAACTGATCTTTTTTAATGTAGCTTACAAAATTTAAGATAATGTGTAGAAAGATTAAATCCCCCCTCTTAAAATTCCCCCCTTTTCCTATATGCAGTAAATTTACAGAATTCAGGAAATCCATGCATACATTTCATACAAGAAATGTGTGTGATTAATGATAGATTGTTGATACCACCCTAATATGTTTTCAATATTGTAGAAGTGCACTTTTAAGTGTTCATTTGTTCATTATATGTTCATGCTCCCTAAACACAGAAGAATTGTCAAAAACAATGTCATCATTGCAGCAGGGGTAAAGTTTATAGAGTTCACTGAAAGAAATAATGAGAAATTTTGAAATAGAAGTGAATGCTTTTCCATCATTTTCAGAATTATGTGTTAAGCTTTCTGATGACCTAAGAGGATTATCTGTGACATCACACTGATTTCTGTTTCAGTGTGTTTAACTTCAAAATCCTATGATTGTACCAGCTAATCAAACGTGACTTCAATGTCCTTTGAGTATAAGAGCTAATCAAACATGATTATAAGCCACAGTAAATAGAAGTTTGATTTTTTGAACAAATGCTGTTAAATGTACAAATCAATTAGGTCATTTTTATTTATAAAAATTCTGACTGGAAGTGGAGAGGAGTTATCACAGACAACTTATTAGCCCATTTCTGTAATGCTAAATGAGTCTCTTTATTAAAGAAGCAATTGTTGTTGCCATGCTGTGGGTTTCTTTCTTTCATCACTTTGCAACTCTTTGCCTGACAGCTACACTGAGTATTTCAGTTGCTTCCTGCAGATTTATTTCCTAGGCTCACACAGTACTGCCTGATAACCCCATGTGCCCTTGATTGGAATGAACACAGCCCTGGGAATAATTGCCAAGTATAAATTCCATGCAGATGTATAGGACATTTGACAATTAATAACTCCTCCTAACCAATTAAAATCCTATTCATGGATAAATAACAGCCTTTTTTGCCCCTTTCTGTTCTGCCTTGTAAGTTGACTTTAACTTGGTGGGCTTTGACTTTAACTGTAAGCATTAACTTGTAGAAATGCAGCTCTGTACGTTCTATTTTTCCTAAACAGGTAACTTTTAAGATGAGTTATTCTATAAAACTAGATGGTAAACCACAATGCCACAAAAAACATGTCATCAGAGTGTCTCCTAAAACTATTTCCTAATCTAAGGTTGCAGTCCTGTGCACACTTTCTTAGGCACAAGCCTCGTTGAACAAAATGGGACTTGATTCTGAGTAAATATGCAAAGGATTGCCTGAAAAAGCAGTGTGTTGGGGGGGGGGGGGCACATATTTACCTCTGACATCTGACCTTAACCAATATGTCATTGTGTTTAGAGAGATGTTTAAAATACTGCCTGTGGTGCTTTTGTTGATGTGCTGCAATTGACATCTGTCAATCTCCTGGTGCAAGTATGCTTTTACAAAAAAAAAAATCCTTAAGTAGGAAATCATTATGGTGCAAACCCCATACCAAATGTTTGAGCTCCAGAACATTAAAAAATTGTATAAAATAAGTTGGTCCCAAAAACGAACCTGAGACTAGGATGCCTTGTATTCCGTTAGAATGCTAACACCACAGTCGTAATCATTAGTACTTGTTTAACAAACCTTGTTGTTTTGTGACATGACATTGGCATACTTTACACCATGTGCTTATATGCTGATAGAGCTGGGGTGGGCTGGTCCCATCAGCCCTCGCCATTGGCTATGCTGTCTAGAACTGATGGGCGTTGTAGGCCAAAACATCTGGAGGGCCACAAGTTGCCCACCCTGTGAAAGAGCAATGTGCTGGGTGTAAATTACTTCAATATTAAAAGGCTTCTTGAAATAAAAACTTAGAGATATGGCAAGTATTAAAACTGTGCCATATGTTCAACTGCTCCTATCAATATAGTTGTATTTCACTAACAATAACTTACATTAATATTTATAACATAGTTCCTATTACATCCAGTATTTCCTATAGGTGATATCTAGTACCTTTTAAATAAATGAATCAACTGATATTTGAAGAGATACCGCAATGGAATTTAGCAGATCCTGATAGTAACTTCTCTCATTGCAATCCAGCAAAACCGATCCAAGGCCTAGAAGTGAAAGTCCCCCTAAGCTCACAGGATTCCTATACCATAACTATCACTGGGAACTCTGTATGCTTGTGATTGATCCTCTGGACTGAGATCTTATTTTATAACTGAATAAAGTAATGGCTAACTGCAATCTGTGTGGGTGCTAAAGTATGCAAAGTGTCACCTGCATGTTGCCAGAGGTCCAAGGACCATTTTGCTATAACCAGTCAACCCCACCTACTATGTACTTATGATACAATCTACTATCTCATCAGTTCTCTAAAGGGGCAGGGGTAGAGGGGGGCTATGATTTGACTACAATTGGGGGAGTTGGGATTGGGCCTTCTGGGTTTCATCTCAAGGAGCGCCTCCAGTAACACCAGACAGCGCTTAACAAGATTAGCCTCGGATGGCCTTCTCTCTGTCCCATCAGCCAGGCAGCTAGGCTGGTGAGGACGAGGGACAGGGCCTTCTCTGTGGTGGCCCCCACTCTGTGGAACTCCCTCCCTAGGGAACTCCGCCATGCCCCCTCTTTAATGAGCTTCCGCCATGCATTGAAAACTTGGTTGTTCAGGCAGGCATTTGGGGTGGGTTAGGGTATTTTAAAACAATGTTTTATTGTATAATTTTACAGTTTTAAATTGTACTGTTGTACATCGCCCAGAGTGGCCAGATGACTGGCCAGATGGCTGATTAAGAAATTCAATAAATAAAATAATAATAAATATATAAAGGGCCCTGCTACCTTTCCCCCATAATTCAAGCACTGTGCCCAGTCTCAAGATTGTACCAACTACCTCCCATGTTCCGTGGTAATTGCCCGAACTAGGGTTAGGATCACTAGCTTAGCCTGCTTGGGTGTGTGATGTCTAAAAATGAAAAAGACAGCTGCACAAGAAATATGGTTCCCAATGGGATTAGAGGAAATTCTTTACCAAGGGAAATGTTGCAAGCAGTTTTTATGACGAAGTATTCAACAACTTTTCAATTCACTCACTTAAGCAGAATAGATAAAGAGTATCCTCGAAACACTTTGAGAACTATACCTCTTGGGCAGCTGCCTTTTTTATTGTTGTTCTAGGATTTTTCTATAGATGTATCGATCCTCTCTATTTGTATTTGCTGGTGTCTGTCATCAATACATGGCTGTTATGAACCTTTATTTAACACCAAGCCCTGCAGCTATTACAAAACCTGTTGACAGAATCTTGTGAGAAGTCCTCAAAAATTATGACATTTGCATCTGCCTTTAATATGTCAATTAAACCTTTTCTGGATGATACAATGAGATGTTTTATTTATTTGTTTTCAGGGTTTACAATGAGTCTGTGTATTCATTTGTTTTCAGGATTCTTATCCTGCATTCCCACTGAAGTCTCAAAGTGACTAAAAACTTCTTAAACAATAAAATAGGAAAAAAATAACCAAATTTCATTAAAACAACTGGAACAGAAGATTAAAGAAAACAACAAATACATTTGTTGTTGTTGTTGTTGTTCAGTCGTTCAGTCGTGTCCGACTCTTCGTGACCCCATGTACCATAGCACGCCAGGCCTTCCTGTCCTGCGCTCTCTCCCGGAGCGTGCTCAAGTTCATATTCATTGCATCGGTGATGCTATCTAGCCATCTCATCCTCTGCCGTCCCCTTCTCCTTATGCCTTCAATCTTTCCCAGCATCAGGGTCTTTTCCAGGGAGTTTTCTCTTCGTATTAGGTGGCCAAAATATTGGAGCTTCAGCTTCATTATCTGTCCTTCCAATGAGCATTCAGGGTTGATTTCCTTTAGGATGGACTGATTTGACCTCCTTGCAGTCCAGGGGACTCGTAAGAGTCTTCTCCAGCACCACAGTTCGAAAGCATCAATTCTTCGGCGCTCAGCCTTCCTTATAGTCCAGCTCTCACAGCCATACATTACTACTGGGAAAACCATAGCTTTGATTAGACGGACCTTTGTCGGCAAGGTGATGTCTCTGCTTCTTATTATGCTGTCTAGGTTGGCCATAGCTTTCCTCCCAAGGAGCAAGCATCTTTTAATTTCATGGCTACAGTCACCTTCTGCGGTGATCTTGGAGCCCAAGAAAGTAAAATCTGTCACTGCTTCCATTTCTTCCCCTTCTATATGCCAGGAAGTGATGGGGCAACAAATACATAGCCAGTATAAAAATCAGTTCCAGTTAAAAGGGGACACAAATAGGAAAAAAAGACACCGAAACAAATAAGTGACCAAAAGCTGAAGAAAATAGGACAGACTTTGCTTGTTGCCTAAAAGGTAGTAAAAGGGGGGGGGCATCAGGTGAGCATGTCTTGGGGGCAAGTTACATAATTTGGGCACCACCACTGAAAAGGCGCCACCTGCCTTATTTCAAATACACCCAAAGAAGGGCCTCCAATTATTATCTTAACAAATAGGATGCTCGTGTATGGAGGTGATCCTTCAAATACCCCACTCCCAGGCCATTAAGGGCTTTAAAGGCCAAGACCCACACCTTAAATTGACCCCAGCAGCAAACAGCTAGTCAGTGAAACTTTCACTACGTAGTATGTTGTATTCATTAGCAGCTGGTTCCGATCAACAGTCTCGCTGATGCACTCTTTTTATTGTAAAATTTCAACAAAAGAAAAGAAAGGGCAATATGGATTTAAATATATCAGTTACAATGTATACATATGAAGTGTGTGTGTGAGTGTGGGTGTATATAAAGCAATTTCAGGTTGCTTATAAGAACTATACATAAACTTCAGCAAAAGCAGACCAAATATCCAAGTAAGTATCCATTCACAGGTAATGTCTATACACCATCTGCTCAAATGTTGAAAGTGTAAGGGCTTCAATCCATTGCATTATAGGAGATGAGCGTTTATCCTTCCAATGTGGTAATATCAGTCTTTTAGCTATCAGAAGGGCACAGAGAATCCATTTGGATTGATCATGTGTTAACGTCCAGGAAGCAGGTAGATAACTTAAAAGAGCATGTACATCAGTAAATATTAAGTAATGTTCCAATACAAAATTTATCCAAATAATTACCGCCTCCCCCAAAAGGGCAACTACTGGGCATTGACAAAATATATGCTTAAAGGAAGCATTAGCTGTGTTACACCTCCAACGATTAGCTGACTTAGCAAACCTTTATTAAGCAGATTTTGTGGTATCCAATAGACTCGAAACAAATATCTGCTGAATAAGACACAGCCTAAGATCCATAGGAGCATCAGATACAGATGCCAAGTCAGCGATCCATTGATTAGGCAAAATGGGACAATCCAGTTTCCTCCTGCTTAAGCCTCTGTGTATCATATTTATTCACCAATAATAATATTTATTCACCACCAATATTCCCCAATAGTATTTATTGACATGGACTGGAGATCAATTTGCCTGATCTGCCTCAATAAGTGCGTCCGATAGCGAGGGAGACATTGAAGTTGTAAAAGTGGCAGGGCCAAACCTAGATACTCTCAAATGCTGTAATTGCAAGTTTTGCCATTCAGTTGTAGCAGACAAATCGTATTTGGCCTGCAAAGCTGAGAATGACAGAAAGTCATAATCAGCTGATCCAAAGTAAAAATGGCCTTATCTATCCATGTCCACCACAAAAATATTTTCTTACCAATTTTTAAATCTGATTTTCCCCATAGTGTCAATTTAGCATCAGAGAATGGATCAAAATGTAACTGACATGAGATTACACACCTCTAACAGCCATAACTGTAGGAGAAACCCTATCTGTTTTAGTATGCCTAGAACTTAATGCCATCCATTTAGAGAGAAGGTGCAGACTGGCTGCTGCATTCTGATCTAGTTGCATTTCCCACACCATTTTCAAGGGCAGCCCCAAATATAACACAATGCGGTAATCTAGCTTGGATGTGAGTTGTCATTAGTATGCAGATGACACGCAGCTCTATTTCTCCTTATCTTCAGAGCCAGGTGAGGGTGTGGGGGTGATGGGCCTGTGTTTGGCTAAAGAAATGGACTGGATGAGGGCTAACAACTAGAGCTCAATCCAGACAAGACAGAGGCACTGCTAGTGGGTGGCTCCTCAGTCCAGAATAGTGAAATTCAACCTGTTCTAGAGGGAGTTGCATCCTCTTGAAAGTTCAGGTGTGTAGCTTGGGGGTGTTTCTGTTTCTCTCACAATCATCAAAGCTTCAAGTGGCCTCTGTGGCTCAGATCACCTTTTCCCAGTTTTGGCTGGTAACCTAGCTACAACTCTATCTAGAAGTGGATAGCCTAGCCACAGTGATTCATGCCCTGGTAACCTCCCATTTGGATTAGTGTAATGCATTGTATGTGGGACTGCCTTTGAAGACCATCAGGAAACTTCAGCTAATACAAAATATGGTGACAAGAATTTTAACTGGGACCAGGCACTCTGATCGTATTACACCAGTCCTCCCTCGCTTGCATTGACTCCCAATTCATTTCTGAGCCCGATTCAAAGTGCTTGTTTTGACTTATAAAACTCTTTGACTTATAAAACTCTGCACAGCTCAGTACCTGATGGAACGCCTCTTCTGATATGCCCATCCTTTAAGGTCATCTTTAAGTGTCCCCTCATTCTGAGGCTCAGAGAGTGGCAACAAGAGAGAGGGCTTTTTAGTAGTGGTCACTTAGCTCTGAAATGCTCCCGCAAGGGAGGCTCACTTGGCACCCACACTGCTATATTTCCAGCGCCAGGCTAAGGCTTCCCTATTCTCCCAAGCTTTAATTTAAAAAAAAAAAAAAAAACCTTTTAAAGTATTGTAAAATACTTTGGTGTTTTGGTGTTTTATTACCCTAGTCCCTGCAATTTTGCTGTGCTGGCACATGTATTAGTTTTATATTGTTAATTTTACTGTGATCCTATTTGTATTTTTATAATTGTTGTAAAATGCCTAGAGACATATATTTTATGAGGTGTTTAATAAGTTGAGGGTAGTATCCTATTGTGCCTGTGTCCTTGTGGGAATGACCACTCACGCAACAAGGCTTTTGCGCTTCTAAAAATAACCCAAGATGAGCAGAAATGCTCATTTCTGGAATGGGGCAGGTGAGCAGAGCTCATAGAAGGGAGCTCCGCTGACCTGTCCTGATCTGGAAACAAGCGTTTGCGCTCATTTCCAGAATTATTTTTAAAAGTACGAAAGCTCCACTGTACAAGGAGTCGCTACCATGAGCGCAGCATAACCAGTGGAGACAGAGCAGCCCTGCTGGATACTGACCATAATAAATAAATACATAAATTAAATATTTATGTAGTCCCATCTTTTTTATTAAAAAAAAGATATGAACATTAAAACTTGCATCTTCTTTTTTTTTTCAGAACAGTCTATAGGCTGAAATAATGCCCAGAGTACCTTTTTAAAAGGCTTCCACGAAACACAATGCTGTTTTTTCAAGACTTGCCTTGGATAGTAATAATTAATTGTAAACTGAGAAACAGCTGTGATTCTCCAAAACTAGAAAAACCTGATGCGTGTGCATTCTTTAAAGGGCTAGCAGTAGAAGAAATGGCCTCACATGCTTTGCTTAATGGTTCTTAGCAGTTTGCTAGAAGTGAAGCGATCAGTACCTACTTGCAAAGTAGGAGGTTAGGTAGGTTTTCGATGGAGGGACGGATAGCTAGGTGGACAAACAAATAGCATAGATTATATCAGATAGGGGGTGGCTCTATTATCTGACTCCAATTTTATGGTTTGTGGAAGGCTGATCACCAATGACAAATCCCAAAATGGATTAGTGTCATGTTTCTTGATATCTTTATTTGTTATCTTAGTTCCTTATCTTAAAACCAATTTGCATTTACAGGGTTTTTTCTTCTCTCTAACTTAAGGCTTTTTTTAAATTGCTTGTTCCTTTCATGATAGTAATTTAAAATGACAGGATTTATTTTTAAAGTTCTGTGTAACACTCAAGTCTTAATAATTATTACCAGCAAAACGTTTATTATGAGGAGGAGTGAGTGTGTGAAGCTACACCTTGTATATTGCAAGAACCTTTAAGAGAGATGTTTCAAGTGGTGTTTGCAATCAAGAATCAGGCAGGAGTTATGCAAAAAAAGAAAAGTTATTTATTTAACCAAACGTGCTCCCAACTCCTAACTCTCTGGGCTGGTTCACATGATCAAACAGCCCACCGTGTCTCATTTAAACCACAGTGGGCTGTGGTGAATGCATGCGGCCATTTTGAATATTCAAGGTGCAGTGAGAGTTAAACAACCCTCGCATAATACATGGCTTATTCTAGGGTTATGTGAGGGGGTTCTCTTGTACAACCCATGCCACCCAGGTTGGTGTGACATGACAAGCTCTGGCTTGAGTACTCAAAAATCGCCAAGCATGCACCACAGCTTACTGTGGCTTAAAGAAGCCAGGGTGTGCTGCATTGATCCTGTGAACTGGGTCACTGTGTCCCTCCTGGTCTCTCTCTACTGTTGTGCTGAGTCACTTCTTGATAGATATTTTTTCATTTGGTACGTTCCCTCCACATCACTGAGTTATTCTTCCTGTCTGCTGCCCCAACTCACCTACCTAGCTCTGTATACGTTGCTACAGGAGTGTCTGTGTGCTCTGTGGAGAAAGACAATTGCACTACCCTGCAGGATTCTGGTCAGTTAGGGCTGTTGCAAGCCAAAGTCAAGATAGAAGGCTAGTTATGTCTAACAATGAAGAATTGTTGCCTGAATTTACTTGGGTTTTTTGTCCCTCCCACACCACACACGCACATCCCTTTTTCCTTTTGTATCTATTACATTGTTAACCTACAGACAGGGACTGTTACTTTTTAAAGAACTTCATACCTAGAGCACCTAGAAAACGTTAGGCACATGATCACCATCATAATACAAGACATTTTGCCCTTATTTCAACAGTAACCTTTGAAGTGACACATTTTATTTTCCCATACATAAAAGAAAGTAAATGGGTGCACCATTAGGGTGGGGCTAAACCCGTTGTCTGACCCTCTGCGAATAAGAATGTAGCCTGCTTTTGTCGGCACAGCCCAATCTCTTCTCTTTTTTTCTGTTTTCCTCTGAGTTTTTTAAATATACATTCATGAATTTGTATATATCCATAGCAATGAATACATATGAAGTGTGTGTGTGTGTGTGTGTGTGTGTGTGTATATATATATATGAAAATACAACTTTCTAGCAATTATACATGGGGTTCAACAAAAGCAGACCAGATATCCATATAACTATCCATTTGAAGATGGCATCTATATGCCACCTGTTCAAATGTTGAAAGCGTTATAAAGCCCTCAATCCATTGTATTATAGCAGGTGAGTATTTATCCTTCCAGTGTTGTAATATTAGTTTTTAGCTGTCAGAAGGATACGGAGAATCCATTTATGCTGACCATTCCATTTATGCTGACCATTCATTAATTTCCATACAACAGGTAAATTATAAGAGCATGTATATCAGCGAATATTAAAGACTGTTCCAGTACAAAATTTATCCATATAATAACCTCCTCCCTCCAAAAGCAGCTACTGAACATTGCCAAAACATTTGTTTAAAAGAAGCATTAGCACCCCAGCATTAGCTGAATTAGACAATCTTTTATTAAAGAGATGTTGTGGTGTCCAATAGACAAGAAACAAATGTTTTTGCGGAATAGGATGCAGCCTAAGATCCATAGACGTGACAAATAAAGTGATCCAATTACTGGGCAGAATGGTACAATCCAATTCCCTATTCTATTCCGGCTTAAAACCCTGTATATCATATTTATTCGACAATAACAAGTATTTATAGATATGGATTTTGGGTCCCTTTGCCTGACCAGCCTCAGTAAGTGCTTCCAATAATGATGGAGACTCTGATACTGTAAAAATGGCTCGTTCAAAGTTAGATACTAACAAATGCTACAAGCGCAAGTGTTGCCATTCAGCCATAGCTGGCAAATCATAATTGGTACAAAGGACAGATAACAAGAATTCTTCATTAGCACCCACCAGTTGATCCAAAGTAAAAAAATTATAATCTGTCTGTATCTGCTACAAAGACATTTCTTACCAATTTTTAGATCTGGATTTCCCCACAAGGTCAATTAGCATGAGAAAATGGATCGAAGTGTAATTGACATGATATTATATGCCACATATCTCTGTAGAAACTGTGGCAGGAACCCTATGCGTTCTTGTATGGCTAGAACCTAATGCCATCCATTTAGAGAACAGAACCAGACAAGAAGAGTCCGAACTGACCAAGTCAGAAGATACGATGCATATAGGAAAGACTAAAATTCAGTACAAAGTCAGCAGATAAGCTGGATGATATAAAGCAAGATCCAGAAAGCAAAATCCACCCTCTTTAATTGGAAGTTTATCCTTTTTCAGAAATAATCTTGGCGGAGAGGAACCGAGTTTTTTTTAATGAAACAAAGCATTGATTTTTTGAAAATATTTGCCATAAGGGAATACCACGTATAATATAAACAATCTGAGGTATAGCATTCATTTTAAATATATTTAAAGGTAAAGGAAAAGGTGTCCCCAACCAGTCGTGTCCGACTCTAGGGTGTGGTGCTCATCTCCATTTCTAAGCCGAAGAGCCAGCGCTGTCCGAAGACGTTTCCGTGGTCATGTGGCCAGCATGACTGAACACCGAGGTGCACGGAACGCTGTTACCTTTCCCGCCGAAGCGGTACCTATTTATCTACTTGCAATTTCTTGCTTTCGAACTGCTAGGTTGGCAGAAGCTGGGACTGAAGACGGGAGCTCACTCCGTCACGCAGCACTCAGGTCTCAAACTGCTGTCCTGCTGACCTTCGGGTCTGCAATTCAGCGTCTTAACCACTAAGCCACCGCGGCCCCTAAGCAACCGCAGCCCCTTAAGCCACCGCGGCCCCTTTAAGTATATTTGTTGTTGTTGTTCAGTCGTTCAGTCGTGTCCGACTCTTCGTGACCCCATGGACGATAGCACGCCAGGCCTTCCTGTCCTGCGCTCTCTCCCGGAGCGTGCTCAAGTTCATATTCATTGCATCGGTGATGCTATCTAGCCATCTCATCCTCTGCCGTCCCCTCTCCTTTTGCCTTCAGTCTTTCCCAGCATCAGGGTCTTTTCCAGGGAGTTTTCTCTTCGCATTAGGTGGCCAAAATATTGGAGCTTCAGCTTCATTATCTGTCCTTCCAATGAGCAGTCAGGGTTGATTTCCTTTAGGATTGACTGATTTGACCTCCTTGCAGTCCAGGGGACTCGTAAGAGTCTTCTCCAGCACCACAGTTCGAAAGCATCGATTCTTCGGCGCTCAGCCTTCCTTATAGTCCAGCTCTCACAGCCATACATTACTACTGGGAAAACCATAGCTTTGTTGACGGACCTTTGTTGGCAAGGTGATGTCTCTGCTTCTTACTATGCTGTCTAGGTTTGCCATAGCTTTCCTCCCAAGGAGCAAGCGTCTTTTAATTTCATGGCTACAGTCACCGTCTGCGGTGATCTTGGAGCCCAAGAAAGTAAAATCTGTCACTGCTTCTATTTCTTCCCCTTCTATATGCCAGGAAGTGATGGGGCCAGATGCCATGATCTTAGTTTTTTTAATGTTGAGTTTCATACCAGCTTTTGCACTTTCCTCTTTCACCCTCAACAAGAGGCTCTTTAGATCCTCTTCACTTTCTGCCATTAGGGTGGTATCATCTGCATATCGGAGGTTATTGATAATTCTCCCAGCAATCTGAATTCCGACCTGTGATTCATCCAACCCGGCATTTCTCATGATGTACTCTGCATATAAGTTAAATAAGCAGGGTGACAATATGCAGCCTTGTCGTACTCCTTTCCCAATTTGGAACCAATCGGTTGTTCCATGTCTGGTTCTTACTGTTGCTTCTTGACCCTCGTACAGGTTTCTCAGGAGACAGGTAAGGTGGTCTGGTACTCCCATCACTTTAAGAATTCGCCACAGTTTGTTGTGATCCACACAATCAAAGGCTTTAGCATAGTCAATGAAGCAGAAATAGACGTTTTTCTGGAATTCTCTTGCTTTCTCCATGATGCAGCGAATGTTGGCGATTTGATCTCTAGTTCCTCTGCCTCTTCGAAACCCAGCTTGTACTTCCGGTAGTTCTCGATTCGCATACTGCTGAAGCCTAGCTTGTAGGATTTTGAGCATCACCTTGCTGGCATGGGAAATGAGCGCAATTGTGCGGTAGTTTGAACACTCTTTGGCGTTGCCCTTCTTTGGAATTGGAATGTAAACTGACCTTTTCCAGTCTTGCGGCCATTGTTGAGTGTTCCAAATTTGTTGGCATATTGAATGCAGCACTTTAACAGCATCATCTTTTAGGATTTTAAATAGCTCAGCTGGAATACTGTCATCTCCGCTAGCTTTGTTGTTACTAATGCTTCCTAAGGCCCACTTGACTTCACTCTCGAGGATGTCCGGCTCAAGTTCAGTGACCGCACTATCATGGCTATCAGGGACATTCAGATCTTTCCTGTATAGTTCTTCTGTGTATTCTTTCCACCTCTTCTTAATCTCATCTGCTTCTGTTAGGTCCCTGCCTTCTTTGCCCCTTATCATGCCTGTCTTTGCACAAAATGTTCCCTTGAGATCTCTGATTTTCTTGAAGAGATCGCTAGTCTTTCCCATTCTGTTGTTTTCCTCGATTTCTTTGCATTGTTCATTTAAGAAGGCCTTCTTGTCTCTCCTTGCTATTCTCTGGAACTCTGCATTCAGTTGGATATATCTTCCCCTTTCTCCCTTGCTTTTCGCTTCCCTTCTTTCCTCAGCTACTTGTCAAATCTCATCAGACAGCCACTTTGCTTTCTTGCATTTCTTTTTCTTTGGGATGGATTGAGTTGCTGCCTCCTGAACAATGTTACGGACCTCCGTCCATAGTTCCTCAGGCACTCTGTCTATCAGGTCTAATCCCTGAAATCTATTCCTCACCTCCACTGTATATTCATAAGGGATATGATTTAGATCTTATCTGAATGGTTTAGTGGTTTTCCCTACGTTCTTCAATTTAAACCGAAATTGTGCAAGAAGCAGCTCATGATCTGAGCCACAGTCAGCTCCAGGTCTTGTTTTTACTGACTGTATGGAGCTTCTCCATCTTTGGCTGCAAAGGACATAATCCATCTGATTTCGATATTGACCATCTGGTGATGTCCATGTGTAGAGTCGTCTCTTGTGCTGTTGGAAAAGAGTATTTGCTATGATCAGCATGTTCTCTTGGCAAAACTCTATTAGCTTTTGTCCTGCTTCATTTTGTACACCAAGGCCATGCTTGCCTGTTATCCCGGGGATTTCTTGACTTCCTACTTTAGCATTCCAATCCCCTATGATGAAGAGGACATCTTTTTTTGGTGTTAGTTCTAGAAGGTGTTGTAGGTCTTCATAGAACTGATCAACCTCAGCTTCTTCTGCCTCAGTGGTTGGGGCATAGACTTGAATTACTGTGATGTTGAATGGTTTGCCTTGGATTCGTACTGAGATCATTCTATCATTTTTAAGATTGTACCCCAGTACTGCTTTTCCCACCCTTTTGTTGACTATGAGTGCTACTCCATTTCTTCTAAGGGATTCTTGCCCACAATAGTAGATATGATGGTCACCTGAATTAAATTCACCCATGCCTGTCCATTTTAGTTCGCTGATTCCCAAGATGTCGATGTTCAATCTTGCCATCTCATGTTTGACCACCTCCAGCTTACCTTGATTCATTGATCTGACATTCCAGGTTCCTAAACAATATTGTTCTTTACAGCATCGGATTTTCTTTTCACCACCAGACACATCCACAGCTGAGTGTCCTTTCGGGTTTGGCCCAGCCGCTTCACTCTTTCTGGCGCCACTTGGAAATACCCTCTGCTCTTCCCCAGTAGTATATTGGACACCTTCTGACCTGAGGGGCTCATCTTCCGGCGTCATCTCTTTTAGCCTTGTGATACGTTCCATGGGGTTTTCTTGGCAAGAATACTGGAGTGGGTTGCCATTTCCTTCTCCAGTGGACCACATTTTGTCAGAACTCTCTGCCATGACCTGTCCATCTTGGGTGGCCCTGCATGGCATAGGTTATGGCTTCACTGAGTTACGCAAGCCCCTTCGCCACAAGGTAGTGATCCATGAAGGGGTTAAGCATATTTACCTTACCTGAAAAACTCTGCTTTAAAGATGCCCATCTATCTAAAAACTGATAAATCTAATTAATTAACTTATTCAAATTAAACTTAATCATTTGAGATAGATCTCTGGTAATAAATATTCCAAGATAAGTAATAACATTCAGGCGCCATCGAAATTGCCAATCTGCTAAAACAGTACAAGATACAGAATCTCCAATTGGCATCAGTTTGGATTTTGAGCAATTAACTGAATAACCAGACAAATTACCAAACATATTAATCAATGGCACAGACTGGAGTTCAACAATAAACAATAAAAGATCATCAGCATAAAGACTAATTTTAAATTCTAAACTATCATACACAAATCCATTAATACTACTATTCTGTCTAATAGCACATGCCAGGGGTTCCAAACATAAATCAAATATCAAAGGAGAAAATGGGCATCCCTGACTGGTTACTCTCAGGTGGAAAACACAGCTGGGAAAAAACCTGTCAGTCACAACTCTAGCTCTTGGAAATCAATAAAAAAACTGACCCACTTCAAAAACTCTAAAGGAAAGTCAAATTTTGTCAAAGTAGCAAAAATCAATAGCCAGTAAATTTTTCTCAAAGCCTTTTTCAGCTTCCAAAAAGACAATGGCAGACTGGTCCATTCTGTCACTATTTAAAGCTATCAAATCAACGACTAATCTAAGATCGTCAGCACCTTGTCTATGTTTGATAAATCCCATCTGATCTGTTCGAGCCAATGTTGTAGTAACTTCTTGAAGTCTAACAGCTAAAATAGCAGTTAACAGCCTGGGCTCTTCACCTGCATAGGCCCATCCTGTATTCTCTGTCTTGATCATGCTAGGCTTGAGTGCGATAGTTAGTGTGTGTGTGTGTGTGTGTGTGTGTGTGTCTATCCAGAGAGGGAGAGAGAGAGAATTTGATTAGATTGAACTTGAATGTATATGGTGCCTTTCCACAAAGGAAGCTGTGAGCCAAGTGTGGACTGTTTTGATTATATGTTATTGTAATGGACATTGAACATGGTTTTTCATTCTAATAAGGAGTGGCAGTCTTTGGTCATGGCTTAATGCATCACTCCCATCTAGTCATGTGTGACTGGTGAATTTGGTTGGTTTGACTCACTTGGAAGTTGGTGTTCCATACCATTCTGTTTTGGATGGGTTCTGGGCATTATGGGGTTAATAATAATATAATATTGCAAGGGTTTCAGCCTGAAAATATTGTTCTTAAGTGTCTCTAACATATTCCATTCTCCTCTTGCTCCTCCCTGCTAGCCTGCCTCTCATAACCCCTGTATATGGAAACCCAGCACTGCATTGCTTCTGCTGCTGTGCAGTTAAGCTCCAAACCACTTCAGTCTATTTACATGCTTACTCTGTGGATGTTGCCATTTTTATTTACAGTATTTTGTCAAGATTTGTTTTGTTGTTAGGATATTGCCATGACAAAAAATGTTATTGACAACATAGTAACACTTTTAACTCAGGTAGTTGTCCTTATCTTATTTGAAGCTGATAGTAAATTCCTGTTGATTTCAATCAAGTTGAACTGAACTCATAGGAAACTTAATTCAAAGTTATATGCACCCCATGATAATATTGTATAATACTTTTCAATGTGTACTCACCTGTTTATTTTATATGGAATATTTAGTTGTAAGCCTTTTAAGGTTAGCATCCTGTATAATTTTTTTAAAAAAACTGACTTTCCCTCTTTTTATTTTAAGGCCTATGATGGATTCGCCAGTTTAGGAATATCCCGGCTACTAGAACCTTCTGACATGGTTTTGTTAGCAATTCCTGACAAATTGACGGTTATGACCTATCTTTATCAAATACGGGCACATTTCAGTGGGCAAGAGTTAAACGTGGTTCAGATCGAGGCAAACAGTAGCAAAAGCACATATAAAGTGGGCAACTATGAAACGGACCCAAACAGTTCTGTCAATCAGGAAAAGTTCTACGCGGAACTAACTGACTTGAAGCGGGAGCCAGAACTGCAACAGGCTGAAGGGAGTTTGGCTGACTTTGTTTTTCAGGATGACTCTGTATTTATAAATGACAGTGGAGCTGGGGAGTCAGCAGGTGAGCATCAGACACCACATCACCATCAGACACCAGAGGACCATCTAACCCTAAGTGTGACTTCCCCTACCTCTCGCAGGACTAAAAGTGATGCAGATCAACAAAAAAATGAACAGAGCTTAGGAAGGACTTCTGGATTTGAGGAAACTGGGAAAAGCCGTACAGCACAAGCACAGCCTGTGTTGGGAAGGAAGAAACTATTAAAAGCAGACACTTTAGATCTGAGTGATTTGGTCAGTGATCCAAAATGGGATGCATTTCCAATGACTTTATGCGAGGACACTGACAAGAAAGAACACCAGAATTCCGACATTACCATTAATTTCTCAGAGCCAGAGAAACATGGACATTCAGACCTCAAAGAGACTAGGAAGTTGGATTCTGAATCATATATTGAAAAAACAAGCGTAGTAGTGGGAGATAAACTTGGATATTACCACAGTAGGGATGCAGATGTTGATAAGAAATCCCATGCCTCTCAGAGGCAAATGGAGACAACTGATTCAGAATTTGAGGTGAAAACAGTTATAAATTTGACAGATCTGCCTGCAAAAACTGCACAGGTAAGGATACATAAAGTGTTTTCAGAATACTGCAATATAACTTCTCTTGCATTCGAGCATATACTGCTATATTTCACCATTGCTGTCTTTAATGCACTTTGAATAGAGCTGTAAGCAGAGCTTATCTTGTGGCCCAACAGATATATTTACAGTATATATAGATAATTTGAAAATACATTACATCAGAAACAACCTCTAACACCTGTTTGCATCCTGTTGATTTTTTGTGTTTGCATTTGTCTTTCTGCCTCCTGTTACAGCAAATTACTTTGTATAACCAGCTTACTCAAAGAGTCAGGGTTACATGTGCTTTTACTACTGACTGTGGAATACACACGCACACCTCTCTTTTGAGTGCTGAGTTTATTATGCGTAGCATTCAGCATCTATATGTAGCAGTTTTTCCTAAATTATCAAAGTTCTTCACCTTTACAATCTCAGTAATAACCACTGTATAAGGTAGGATACTTTCAATATGGCTGGGAGACATTGGCTTGCATAGGGCCACCCAGTGAGTTTATGGCTAAGCTGAAATGTTAGCTGCAGCTGCCCAAGTCATAGCTCATGCCCTTTACCACTGCACTATACCAGTTCTTTAATTCCTCTAAAGTAATGTTACATAATGTTAAATAAAATCACTTAACATTCTGAACAGAATAACATTAAATTGCTGAGACTACTGGCCCTCTCTGGCACACACAACAAGCATATTTTAGAAAATTATTTTGAGTAATGTCATGAGCTGCTTACCTGATAAAATGATTGAGAGGCAGGAATTGATGGCTTCTAATTCCAGCTTTCATGATAACTCTGTGGGTGTTGCCACTTAAGTTCTTTGTACCAAGAAAATGATCACACTTGAAATATATTTTGAAGTTTGTTAAGATCTATTTAATGACTACCAGGAAAAGCACTTCAAAGGTACATACACTTTATAAATATTTGGATAGAATTAAGATTCCTCCTTTCTTGCCCCCATATAACAAAGTCTTCATCTAGGTTTCAAATTTTAAAAAGAGCTTTCTCTGCTTCAAAGGTCCTGTATATGGGTTGTTAACAAATTCTAGTTAAAAAGATACTGTTTCTTGCAAAAAGCAGACAAGCTTGTGTCTACATCTTTTTTACCTTGGGTTAGTCAGTTGAAGTCAATCTAGTATGCAGCAACTATAGTGGAACTCCATTTGAAACCAGTGTCCAATTGTGCTAATTAGAAGAGGGTAAAAATCCCCACAAAACATTAAAGTACAAAAATGGATTCAGAAATTTTCCATTAACTGGGTTGGATCACACAATCATTAGGATGAGCAGGAAGGGTGGGAGGGCCAGTACTATAGTACACCAGTACTATCGGGGGGGGGGGGGGAATACAGAATAATCTGGGACTTGATAAGGGGAATAGGGAGAAAATTATTGCCCCTGTGAAGGTTGGGCTAAACTTGAACCACCAGCTTTCCTCCATGCAGCCCTTTATCCCCTGGGCAGTTGGCTTGTCTCTGATATTGGCCAGGTGGGAAGGAACAGTATGAACCAAGTGTGTCTGCTTCCCTGGGCATGGCTTAGTCTGTCCTTTAGTGCAGTGCTTTACAAGCAGTAGTAGTTTACAGTATGTCAGGAGGTAGGAATACCATCAATTGAAAACACTGCTTTAGTGGCTAGCTTGCCTTGGAACCCATGCCCAGAAGAACAGGGCTGGTCAGCCTGTACTAAGGGAAGGAAATTTACTCCTTTCCTCAGGTCAGCCTATCCTTTGGTGGAGGCACTGCACACACAGGGATACATTGCTTACTCTGTTCCATGGTTACACTTGGCATTCCACTGTGCACACTGGCATCCACAGGAATTTTTCCAAGAGGGTGGGGAAAAGTACATAAGCCCTTAAAAAAAAAAACCTTTTAAACTGCATGGTGGTCTGTATTTCGGGTACATCACATATGCCTGTGCATGTTCCTTGTGTGTCTGCACATGCTTTGCTTCTTAGAGTCACATTCCATGGCATTTAGAGCCTACACAGAGTGGCAGAATATCCCCAGAACTAGGAATTTGACAGCATTGATATTGAAGAGTGTTATACTGAAGCTTCATGCAAGAGGCATCATGAATTCCAACAAAGGGGTATTTTGAATTGGTTACAAAAAACTAAGGACAAGTGTGTGGGGACAACAGATGCACAAAGTACTACAGTCCCTGTTAAGATTGCCATATTGGATATTTTCTGGCATCACTGTCTGTATCATAACACTGACAAGTTCACTTTACTTGTCAGGAAAAGGTTCTCCATATTCTAGAATGATTTCCTTCATTTTGGAAATGTTAGTGTACAGTCCATGGCAACAGGGCCAGCAGGGAGTGTCTTTGGCAGGAGAAAAAAAGGATATGCTTGATCAAGGTTTAGTTTTCTTGTGGAGCCTAGACTATTCAATTTATTTTCCCATTGTTATCTGTCACTTTTTATATCAGCTAACTTAATTCAAGTTTTGCATGGCTTGAGTTTTGAGCTGCACACCTGTCTCAGAACTACACAATTTCTGCCTGGTTGCGCATTTTTAAAAATCCCAGATAACTAGCATCAGAGAACAGAGAACATTTACAGTAGATCTGGTGAATGAACAGACAACATATGGGCACCAAGGCTATCAAGATGGGTAGACCTGGCCTCTGAGAAATGTGTACCAAGTGTACCCCTCCTTTGTTTCTCATTGTGTAGACCTGCTGTCTAGACCATGTCTTTCCATCTGCAGCTGAAATCCCTAATTCTTTCCCTTGCTCTCTTCCTCCCTCTAGTCATTAATGAATTACACTGCTATTGCAATCAACTTAATCCGCACCACACACACAATGACCAGGTTTGCACAACATGAGGGTGATTAATAAGTCATGGTGGCTTGTTAACTACCCCCCACACATGCCAGTCACATGCCAACTTGAGTTCCCTAATTACCCTCACCGGGTGTGGGTTGTTGATATGTCTAAACCTGACAAGGGTGGGTGGCTGTGGTGGTTAACAAACCATGCAGAACCCACACTCTTTTGTAAGGTTCCTGGAAAAAAATTTTTCCAGGCCCTCACATCTCTGTGCCCTCCAAACACCGGTCCCTTTCTCTGTGCAGACTGCAGACAGAGGCACAGAGAAAGGAAACATAGGTGGGGTGAGGCAGAGAACAGGGGAGGTACAATGGGGGTGGGACCCCCTTGCCCCACCCTCTTGATGTGATCTGACCCACTAGATTGATCCAAGGGGGAAATCTGGCCCCCGGAACATAACAGGTTCTCTGCCCTTTGTCTTCTGTGATATCCTTGCATGCTTGCTGTACAGAGTTGGCTGGAGGGCCAACCTACTGTAGGCAACTCTTCTTAGCAGTACAATATAGTGCCATGGTGTGTGTTGGATAACTTGGGACTTGTTTTGTCATTTATTCTGGTGTTTGTTTGTTTTAAGCAACGAATATTATCAAGGCAGGAAGAACTGAAAGAACGGGCAAGAGTTCTGCTTGAACAAGCAAGAAGAGATGCAGCATTAAAGGCAGGAAATAGGCAGTTCTCCAGTTCAACTACCCCAGGCCGATCTAAGCAACTGAATGACGTAAGGAATATTGGCCGTCATGGCCATTAGCAGAAGGAATATATTTTGTGTATCTGGTTTTTTGTTTGTTTTGGTTTTTTGGTTAGTGAACTGAATTACTTTTACTGAACTTAATACTAATATGTGGAGATGGCAGTAGGGTATTATTTATAGGTGACTCTCCCTATCCTACAAGTGCTTAGCGTTCATCTCCTCTTACCAAGAGCTGATTATTTTCCTACTAACTGAGGCCAACGAAAGATCGAAAGTCTGTTGAAAGCAGTGCTCTTTGAGTGCCAGGTGATTTAAGATATTAGTCAGATGAAAGGCAAAGTTATCTGCCACGTTACAGTGTTGCACCCAGTACTGTTTCTCGCAGTGACCCCCCTTTTATCATCAGAATGAATTATTTTGATGGCACTGGAAAGCAGGTCCAATGGGGAGACAGCTGCAGTTGTCTATTGCTCCACCAATAACCTCAATGGTGACCTGGAGGGGACTGTAATCTCTGGAGATGAAAGCTAATTAAATTTTTATGCAATCCTTTCCAAAGCAGAGGTTGCCTGTTGTGTCACATTATGTGCTGTAATTTTGCAATTCTAACCATTTGCACATGAGAAACTGCTAGCACTGCAGTGCTCATTTTGCTAATGACTGCAGTATGGCCACATTATTCTTTCAAGCCTTTCAATAAAGTGCTGATGTGTATTTGCTAGTGTAAATTTCCTGTCTCTGATCCTACCTGCTTTTGCTTTTACTTTACTACTATTTACATGTGTGTAATTGCTAGGAATGTTTTATTTACTAAACAATCCTGGTTTTGTAGTTAATAGCTGTTATCCATAGAAAACATTTTCTTTGCATGCAGTTGGACCATTAGTTTCTGTAAATTCAGCTTTGAATTCCATTAGGATCACTGATTGAACGTTGCATTTACATTTCAGATTGACTTTCAGCATTTAAAAAAATAATTGCAGAGTTAACTTTAAACTATCAGACCAAATGGTATTTAACTGTATTTTGAAGTTTTATGTCTGCATGTCAAAAATGTCGAACCATTTTTAGAGATTCAGAAATGACTGTTCGTCATATTGGAAAGAACAGTCATACATTTTTCATGAACACCTATAGGACAATGTACCTCTAATGTGTTCAGCGCTGCACATAACTATGTCACTGATGTGGAATTACAGCCATATATTATCTAGTTACTAACCATCATGATGGTCTCTACAGTTGTTCTACAATATCCCTTCTCTCAGCTATTATCCAGTCACTCCTTCCTCACTAAAAAGCTTGTGTTCCTTAATTGTGCACACACCCACTTTTGCAGCAAGCCCCTAAATACTACATTTGTCTCTTGGGAAGGGATTTGTATCTCTAGTAGTTTTTATGCTATAACATGTTTATTTGAGGGGAGGATGGACTGTGGTAGGAATGAATTCTATGTCTAGGTTAAATCAAGAATGGTAACTTTTTCCTTGTATTCTCTTGATATAGTTGCCCCATTTGACTTTATCACAGATAAATTTCTTTTTTATCCTTTCACTTTGGTGTTGCTCACTTGTTACTTTCCAGAGAGGAATTTCAAAGGGGACAAGTTTCAAGGGTTTGCATACCTCTTTCCTCATTATGGGGAGAAAGTAACAAGCGTAGCAGGCTGTGCGGTGTTTATTTAAGCATGGTATCTCCCTTACCATACAGTCTGTCCCCAAAAAGATTGGAGGTTTTTGATCTGATAATAATGGCAATCATGCATTGAGATAGCACAGTTCCCTTGATAATTTCTCCCTGAAGGGGTGTGGCATGGATGTACTTGAGACTTCAGACTGGGTTGAGCTGTTCTCCACAAAGTAATGAATGAACAGGTGTTTTGACTGCAAAATTGGATCAAGTTATATTTAGTCATTCACAGTCAACCAGTTATTATTTCCATTTCTGTTAAGCTTATCTTATCTCTTTAAATATTTCATAGAGTTGCAAACATCATCATCAACATCCTGTGTTTTGTAACTAGCAGTTACTTAACTGAGAGTGATTTAATTTTGTTTAGCTTGAACACAGTTATGAAAAATAGATATATTTTATTCTATTCCTGTCACAGTTTTAAGCTGCCTTTCTTTGTATCTAGAAACTCATCTACCTAGTCATAATTAAACCAAAGGAAAAAACTGTATTACAAACTTAAAATGGATTTGAAAATTATTCAAAATAATATCTACTCCCAGAGAACCCTTGATCTGTACTTTTCTGAAGCTACTCCTGGAGGATATGGCTGTCAATGACTATAAATACCAATTGCTAGGGAACACAACTGGGAGGGTGCTGTTTCATTTATGTCATTTTTGGGTAGGGTTTCCATATGCATTCCATATCTGGTTGTCCATTGTGGGAACAGAATGCTGGACTAGATGGCCTTTGGTCCTATCCAGCACAGCTCTTCTTCTGTTCTTATGGTGAAAATGTATTTGAGCCACTTACCTGCCTCACAGAAGTACATTTCCTAGAATTCCTTGGGATAAGCCAAAGGCAGTTAAAACATCTTAAACTAGCTGATGCTTGTAGTGGAAATATAGCCCAGCATAACTAACAGTGCTTATCGAGGCTAATTTCATTCTTTTTGAAAACTTACTCCCCTTGATGTTGCAAGGATGACTGCTTATGCTATACTAGAGAAATACCTATCTTCATGACCGTTTGTGTAGGAAGGGGCTCTATACCCTCCTCCATAGAAGTGAATGGCAGCCAGTCACTTGGGAAAAAGTAAAGATAAGTAAGTACTCAGAGAAACCTGCCCTCTGCTCCTGGTAATCCCTGTTTCTTCAGTGAGGAGTTTTTGGCTCTCTCCCATTACACTTGCCAGTTTCAACCCATTTACTTTGTCCCTAAGAATTTAACAGAAGCCACTGAGAACTGAGTCTGCTTCTCAGCGCATAACATTATCTGTACCATCACCATTGTCTCACCCTGGGCTTTATATCTC
Organism: Heloderma suspectum; assembly: GCF_057233095.1. Classification (NCBI taxonomy): domain Eukaryota; kingdom Metazoa; phylum Chordata; class Lepidosauria; order Squamata; family Helodermatidae; genus Heloderma; species Heloderma suspectum. The sequence continues at coordinate 246,755,190 of NC_139458.1, forward strand.
GGTTAGCCTAGAGGAGGAGAGGCAACATGGTGCCCACGGGCACCAATGTGAAACACACACACCCCAGACACTTTTCTTGGTGCCTCTCTAGGTACCATACCTCTCCACTTAAAAAAAGAAGAAAATTAACACATTTTCTTATTGGCAGCTGGGATTGCTTTGAAATAGGTTTCTGTTGGTTCTAAAAACTGTGGGTTCAGATGAGTTGTTTAGTGTGTTGGGGCTCAGACCCCACCTCTGCCTTCTACGCAAGTCTTACTTGTCCTTTGCTATGCTTCCCATGACAGCCATTTTGTGCTGGTGGCCAAGACAGTTTCTCAGATTGCCAATGTGCCCACCCCTGGTCCAAAATCATTCATAAAAGTGAGTTTCTGGGTTTTGTTGTTTGATCACACTCTAAACCAGTGGCAGACAACATCAGGGAATCCAGAGGTTACTTTCCACCCCGCAAACCTTCCTGCTGGCCACATGCCTGCTGCTGTTTCTGCCACACCGCCAGCAGCAAAAGAACTGGTGGTTTGGCTGCAACCACTGAGTTTCAGCAGCAAAGACTGACAGAGGATGTAAAGGGGAAAATGTAGCTTATTTTCTAGCTAAATTTGGCCCTTTGCAGCCTCTACTGAGGTTTGACACCAAAATCGGGCAGCAAACCACCAAATTCTTGTTGCCATGCCTCTGAATTTTCGCAGCGCTGGGGAGGTAGGGACCATAATAGAGCCGGGGGGGGGGTCGCATGCAGCCCACATGTTGCCCACCCCTGCTATAGACTAGAGTGTGTTGCAACAACAGAACACAGGAACTCGCTGGGCGTATGAATGATAATTTTGAATAATATGTTTTTTTCCAACAGTAACAGGAGTTTTTTGCTTTCAACATCTTTTTCTTAGGAGTTATAGCGTATTGTTTCTAGGAACACGTGTTACAATACATCCATTAGGACAGTATTAACTTCCTTAGGTTTGGAGAGTTACTGAATGAAATTCTGTTATCTTGCATTACTTCACCCAAAACACTTAACATGAGGAATAACATCCTTTCCACACTGTCTCCATTTGTTGGGGGAACCTACCAGGGTAATCTTAGGGATGCTAACATTGCAAAGGGAGGTAGGCACTTCCTGTGGTAATTTCCTGATCATCTTACAGCACCAGCACATTATGCATGAAGTATGATAATAACAATAAAATTAAAAGCATAGTTTTTTCATCCTGTCTTGCTTCTGTATTGATTTCTCTGTAAGGAAGCCCTGCCCATCTGCCTGAGAACACCTGTACCTTTGCAAAGGAGTCTAGAATATATTTTAGAGTGGCCACTCAACATTCACTGAATTTAGGTAAGACCTGTTGGTGTAGCTGTTGCCCCTACACTAAGGCATGCCCTAGTTCAGCCTTTCCCAATCAGATCTGTTGGACCACAGCTGCCATCATCCCCACCCAGGTCATGCTGGCTGGAGATGATGGGCATTGTAGTAAGGAAACTTATCCACCATTTGTCATCTTGTCATTGTGGAACCCTAAGGCTTCATGGAACACAGTTCGAAGACTTGCGAATTAAAGAAACACAGTAGGAAAGGGGGAGGGGTTGAAATTTAATATTAATGCTTGTTTTCACAGTTTCAATGATCTATTTAAAGCAGAGTATCTCCATATTTAGCAAGTTTATATTACCAGCCTTGATATATATCTGGAAAGGATGGAAATATACATTTTAAATATTAAAATGTCTGGGACAGTAAGGTCCTGCTAACAAAAAAAGGATACTGATGTTCACAAAAAAAGCAATTACTTATAAACATGGACATATTGCATGCAATAAGTAGGAGCAAGGTTTATTACTGTATTTTTCAAAGGACTTGTTTCAGCTGTATCTAATGTATACTTAATAAGTACTTTGTACTCCAGGTATCAGTCTGTTTTGCCTATTACTTATCTTTTTCACAAATAGAGATATTTTAAAAGTAAAGTGGAAACTTTTTAACATGCAAACTGACTAATATGAAGTTAAATCATTTGTGGTACCCTTTATAAATCAACAAATAACTTCCTAGAAAAGAAATGTTTTATAAGCCTCATCTGATTTCTTTTAGTGCATATACTGTTTTAGCAATAAACTATAAAAATGTTTTCCACTATCCATTAAATCAACAACCTTGTTCATTGATCCTATCCAACATTTGCCCCAATGCCACTATCACTACCACACACCTGAGATATAAAGATATTTGGGGGGCTACTGTTATATTGCCATTTAAGATATAAATCTCTGACAGGATGAGCAAGTCAAACGTGGCATTTGAAAGAGGGTCATTAGAAGCTGTTATAAAGCTATAAATATTTTTAGTAATCTATTTTTTCCTGATACAAACCAAAAATCAGAACACATCATTTCACTACAGTTTGCTACAGCTTTTGTAAGGAGAAAGGTGATCTCTCCCTGTCCAGAAGGCAACAGCACCCTTGTTTAACGGGCCTAAAGCAGCACTACCAAGTTCCTAAATTACTGGGATTTACATTATCAGAAATTGTTTCTGAAATGAGAAAACCAAGAGAAAAAGGCTGGTCGCTATCAATTAAACCTACAGCAGACTTTCCCCGCTTTTAAATATATTCAAGGGTGGGACTTTATATATAGCAATCTTGGTCCTTTGATGATAATTGGAAAATATTGATTGTGGGGGGAGGGGGGATACTAATCTGTCATGCTGATAACTGTGACCAGATTTAGATATGATCACCAGATTGCCTTTAGATTACAAAAGAAGCAGTTACCCCTAATTGTTAAAAAGATTGACTATTATTTGGATAATCCCTGTGTGCTGGTAACTTACTCACTATTGGACATATTTGTCTTCCATATATGCCTCTCAAAATCTGCTAAATGTGGTTTAAGCTGATAACGGTATTCACTATAATATTTAAATATAACGAATATGGCCATTTTCCCCCTGCTTTAAACTACATATTTATGTTGTCTTAACTGAGAGAAAACACAAATTACTACAAAGACTTTTAAATAGTGAAGTTATTCCTCTTCTGACTAAAATACTGAGATCTGTGTGGTCTGATCCAGTTTCACTGAGGTAAAAAAAATTATTATCTATTTCACGCTAATATCTATATTTAAAACTAAAGAGGGTTTCTATTATTTTAAGCTTTTACATAGTCTGGTGGCCTACCTACTAGTTGTGCTGTGTTTCTGTAGACTTTGGGAAGGGAGAAAATGACAAATTCATCCTTTCAGAGCACAAGATTTGGCATGTACAACTCGCATGCATGAAGAGGAAATATGTTACCCTTTGCTGTTTTTTTTTTTTTAGAATCATTCATTGATATAATTAATGTAGTCCGTTTCCTTCAAGACATAACAAATAATCTTATGGTTACTGTTTGAAATGAAGATCAGTTAAATAAAATGGTTAATTCTACAGCCTATTATTTTTCACCTTTGCTAAGGATGTCACCTAGATGTCATGACTTAAGTTTTATCAGTTGTAAATTATTTTGTTGTTTCACTTGGCATGTTGTCTGTCGTGTATTATTCACTATCAGACAATACAAAAAATGCTCAGTCGATTTACAACACGTTTCTAATGTAGGCCATGTGAAAAAGCACTAGCCTAGTTCAAGAACCCAAATATTTTCTCGTTGTCTGCCCATAAAGACCAGCAGTGAAGTGATCTCTATTTCAGATATTCATTTTTGTATGAAGCCAGCCCTTTTTTTAGCACCAGGGATGCTTTTTTTATACTGCTGCTAATGACCATAAATGTTTTTTGTGTGGCTGTTTTCAATTCATCCCTGGATGATATCAACATTACTTAGAGCCGTATGTTTCATTGCATTTCTCAGCATGCACGAGGGTAGAGTTAAAATCTTTAGTCATTTCATTTTGAAATGTTTCTTTTGTTCTCCTTATCATGTTTCTGGGTTTCCCAAGGATATATGCCTTGAACGAAAAGTCACATGTGCATTACTAATTGTGTGCCATTGTATTTACAGTTCCTAGTGGTGGCACTGTGAAGCTACTAATTCTTTTGCTTCACTTGATGTAAAATAATCTGAGCTTCTTTGATAGCAGTGAAACAGTATTAATTGTTTTGTACATTTCTTGGTCACTCTACTTAGGTGGTCTTCATAATCTATTAGAACTTTCAGCCAGATTTTTGTAATGTCATGCCTCCAGCGGTGATTAAATTGGTAATTAATGAACAGTCTTTGGCAATGTAAACCACATCCCGTTAATTTTCCCCTCTTCCCCCCACCCTTGAATTTTTTAGAAGTTGTCGTCTCTGTCAGAAAGCATTGCGCCACCTTGCTACAGCCCCTTGGCATCAAACCACAATGGCTTGATTTTTTCAGCCATTAGTAGATCAGAGCAGTAATTTCACAGTATTTTGGTCAGGGTAATTATAGTACCAAGTACTAAGTAGAGTTGGGAATTTCACACAAGAAGTCCAGAAATACCAGGTGAGCTTCCTTGTGTTCACTGGGTCGTTATGATTAGTTTAATTGGGCTTTGTTTGATTTTAGCCGCGGGGATTCTTTGTGCCAAGGCAGTGCAGTGACTTTAGGGTTTCTGACAGGAACCAGGGCAAAAATGAACCCTTTGAAGTGGGACTCTTCAAAACATCAACTTTTTTTTTTAAGGGGAGGGGCAGAAAGAGGGAGAGTTTAATGTAAATAGTTAAACAGGACAATCATTCAGAAAGTATTTTTCTTATACTTTTTATATTTATCATGTATTTTAGTATATTCCTCTCAATACTGTAGTGTCTAGAAAATCAAATCATAATGATAGGAATTTTGTTGTCA